>NC_061100.1:126137074-126146295 GCF_015104395.2 Macrobrachium nipponense | reverse complement strand
CCATCCTGTACCGCTTTGTCGATGCAAGACAAAATGCATAACAGGGCTTCAGGTTCGATTCCCTGTGAATCGTGAGCTTTCTTGGACATCACCCCAAGGACCAATCTAATAAGTTGAAGACTTCCAATACATGGAAAAGTCCCGATTGAGGATGATCCAGTTCTGAAATACTCCATGTAATACGAGCAGAATTAAGACTTGGGCGCCTTGAAGCGTCAACTAACGTCGAAAAGTCTGCCTCTGTTGTAGAAGGGAGAGCGATACCCATATCCTCCCCCGTCTTGTACCATATGCCTCTTTTCCCAGCTAACCTTGCTGGAGGCATGCAAAATACTGTCCTGACTAAGTCTTTCTTCGACTTCATCCAGGAGTCTAAGGCGTGTAAAGCCCGCTTCATCGAGATGGTGGGCTTCATCTTCAGAAAAGACGAAGGCTTCTTCGCCTTCGCACTCGAAAAGAGCGAGCGCGGAGAAGGAGGAGCAGCCGGAGTCAACTCGTCTCCGTATTCCTCCAGAAGCAGGGTAGTCAACACCTTATAGTTGGACAAGCCCTCTCTTCCATGATCGTCATCATCCGAGTTTTCCTCCAACTCGTGATGAATCTGAGTTTCCGTTCTCCTTTCAGAACTTTCCTCTTCCGGAGGAGACAAACTCCTGATAGGAGAGGGGCTAAGGGAATGAAAGTCTTTCCTTTTCCCCGTTTTGATCGACTTGGAAGGCGTCACAACCTGCGGCTTCTCTTGCGCTTTAGAAGACGTCTTGTATGACGCTTCCCGCTCTCCGAGCGTCATGTATGACGTCTCTTGTTGACGTCTTGATGACGCTTCACGTCTGGAAGACGCTTCGCTCTCTAAGGGCTTCCTACTCGGCGTCACAATCTTGGACGGAGCGTCACGTCTAAGATCCGCTTGAAATGACGCTTCACTTCTAAAAGACGTCTTTCGTTTCTCTTGTCTTACAACACTCTCGTCAGCCCCCGTTCTACGAGCAGGTGCGAGAGGACGAGACTTCTTAATTGGAAGCGTCACGTCTTCCGACGGGGCGCTAAAACTCCCACAAGAAGATGACAGTTGTTCCTGAACCGCCATAATTATCTTTCTTGACGCTTCTCCCACGTCTAGTGCATGACGCCTCTCGTCATCACTCGGGAAGAAGCATGATGGGGGGTACTTCCTCATAAGCGTCAGGTGACGCTGACGCCACCTTCGCCTTCTTAATAGCAGACGGGGCGTCATCCGAGAAGCGCTCTGGGCTCGAATCAATGTCTTGCTTCATATGACGCTTCAGCGGTCTCGATAAGTTCGACTCCTTCCACCCTCGTTTAGGTGAGGGAGAGGGAGAGGACGAGAAACACTCGCGAAGGACGCTTTTCCTATAGCGCCCTTGAGCTGGCTGCCATGAAGCAGAGCTAGCTGAAGGGACGTCTGACCGTTGGGGATTCCCCACGACCTCCTTAAGGCTTTCGATTTCTTTCTCCTCTGGGCATGGGAGCTTGGAAAGAGGTCTAGGCCTGGGAGCGCCGCAGGGACGATCAAACGCCCCCCTCCACAACACTGATAGGACTCACTTCACTAAAATGTTCACTATCACTAGCCTTACCTTTCGAGTCAGCCATCTTGGACTTCATGTCTCTTAATAGTCGCTTTCAGATTGGCGATTTCCGATGCCGAATCCGAAAAGACACTCTGAGAATGAGATCTATAGGGAGAATCTACAGTAGTAGGGTTTAGAATTAGAATTATCCGTGAAAAAAGGCTCAATAGGCCTTGAACTCACACCTTTTAGTCGTCTAACTCTATCCCTCTCTAACTTCTTCAAATAAGAAGTCAAAGTCTTCCACTCTTCTGCATTCAAACCCTCGCATTCCTTACAAGTGTTAATAGCAGAACACTGAACCCCCCTACATTTACGGCATACAGTGTGAGGATCAACCGAAGCTTTCGGTATCCTCACCCTGCAGCCTACATTCACACACATTCTCACTCACATTAGAATCAGACATACTGAGAAAAATCCAAAAGAGTTATTCCAAACACAGTCCACAGTAGCGAATGCCAAAACACGATCCAAATACGTCACCAAAAAGCCGAAAAACGTTGATCAAATGTTGAAAAATGAATCTAAGTCAGGAGGTAATAACAACAATGTTGATACCACCGGCGACAGAGAAAATATGATAGAAAACGGGGATGGTTCCTAGTCCTGCCACCCAGGGCAGGCCGGTAGATCACCTGACCTACCTGTAGCGAGTGGCGCGAAATTTGAATTTCTGTCGGGGACGACGGAGTCTTAGCTATGTATATATCTGACAGGTAAGTTGATTGTATGAAAAATAATAATAATACCAATAATAATACTGATTTCTAGAAAAAAAATACAAAAAAAGAATTCAAGTGACTTATAGCTAGAAGTGAGTTTTACTGAGATTTGTTCTAATTTAAAACATAGAAATAATTTTTATTTGATTTTATTGTTCTGTGTGCATCTATTAGTCATCATCTTTAAACAATAATGCGTCATTATATACCTGTGGGTGTGTGCGCGTGCGTGCGTATGTATGTATGTATGTATGTATGTATGTACGTATGTATGTGTATATATACTATATATATATATATATATCTAGTATATATATATATATATATATATATATATATATATATATATATTATATATATATATATATATATATATATATATATATATATATACACGTATATATAAATTGTATTCACATATTTCTATTAGTACTTCAGATATCAACTAATGAATATTATCAATACAAATTCAAAGTGTCAATAAAGTAAGTACAGTTTACCTTGTATCTATGTTAAATCCTTTCCTTTACAACTGCTACATCTGGCCACACTATCATATACATATATATCAAATGATTATATGTATAACTGCCAAATATGTCCAAATTACCATACTTAAAGGATTGAAAGGGGGTTGGGGGTTAAAAGTTTGCGTGCACTTCTGAATTAGAATGAAGAAAAATTGGTGCATGAGAAACAAAAGGTTGGCCACCCTGGTGTATGTATATGTGTGTGTGTAAGTATATATATATATATATATATATATATATATATATATATATATATATAATATATATATATATAGTATAGATATATATATATATATATATATATATATATATATATATATATATATATAAGTGAGATCAGAAAAAGTGTGAGCATGACATACTATGGTACAGCAAAGGAAGTGTCGACAGTGAGAAAAAAAAAAAAATTGTAAAAAAGGGATCTGCACTCGTGTACTGGATCAAGGACTGCCAAAAGAAGAACATACCCCTTAACTCCAACATCATATGCAAGAAAGCACAACAGCTCTGCCAGCAGCTATCAACTGCTACAGAAGGTGACAACATAGAAGAAGAGGATCTAGAGGCACAAGTAGGCAATAAAGAAGAGGAATTGGAATTCTTGGGCTTTGATGAACAGCGTGCTGAAGAGAAAAAAGATGGAGAAGAGCCACAACTAAGACCATTATCAGCTCCCCAAGGTTTTCAGGTGAGCAAAGGATGTTTGTTTGTTTGTATGGTGTTTTTACATTGCATGGAACTAGTGATTATTCAGCAATGGAACCAATGGCTTTATGTGACTTCCAAACCATGTCGAGAGTGAACTACTATCACCAGGAAATACACATCCCTTACCCCTCAATGGAATGCCTGAGAATTGAACTCATGGGCACCAAGGTGGCAGGCCAAGACCATACTGATCACGCCACTGAGGCGCTGACAAAAGGATGCAAAGGATGGTTCCACCAGTTCCAGAAAAAGGTTCCCCCTAAAGTCTGTTTCCCTACATGGGGAAGCAGAGTCTGTGAAGTATCCAGAGACCCTAAAGGAAATCCTGCAGGAGACAAGATACCGTCCCGGACGTACCTTATTAAGGACGAAGCTAAAGCCTCCGGATTCAAGGAACAACAGGACAGGGGACCCTCCTGATGTACTGGAATGTGGGTGGCTTTATGCTCCAACCAGGCCTCATTTACAAGGCTGCAAATCCTAGGGCACTCAAAAATAAGAACAAGGCATTGCTGCCTGTGTTCTGGATGCACAATCCCAAGGCCTGGATCACCAAAGTCCTTATGGAATACGTATTGGTTACATCAAAGCTTCACTCAAGTTAGGCAATACCTGGGTAATTTGGACATAAAGATCAAGGTCTTGCTAATAATGGATATTGCTGGTGGCTACCCTCTAGATCTTTATTACAAGGGAGTCCAGCTCGAGTTCCTCCCTCCCAACACCACCTCTCTCAACCAGCCTATGGACTAGGGTGTGATCCGTGCCTTCAAGACACTCTACACCGAGAACTCCCTCTAGTACGTTGTTGATGCAATGGACCATGACTGAATTTATGCTGAAATCCTACTGGCGTAGATTCGTGATTGTTATGTGTCTGTTTGTCATTGACCTGTCGCTAAAGGACATGAAGAAGAAGACCCAAAAAGCATGCTGCAGTAAGTTGTGGCTGGACTGCGTCCATAATTATACAGGCTTCTCTCCTCAGGGAATCCAGCATTCAGCCATTAATAATGCGGCCCAGTTGGTGGGAATTCTTGGTGGTGAAGGCTTTGACGATATCACCGAGGACAAAGTCGGCACCCTCACTGATGCCATCTCTGACCCCCTGCCTCACCACGATTTGGAAGACCTGACAAAGTCTGGCAGCGAAGAAGACTCCAGATTCAGGAGAGGAGCAGGAGGAGGAGGAGGAGGGCAGCCTGACTTTGGAACACCTGTCCCAAGTTAAAAGAATGATCAACAAGCTCCAGGAGTTTGTTGCAACATGGGATCCTTAAATGGAACGCTCCTTAAAAGTTTTCCAACATTCTTGACATGGCATTGAAGCCCTATAATCAAGCCCTCACCACCATGAAGAAGCAACGACAGCAGCTGCTAATCACTATGTTCAGCATACGTACAAAGAAGGGCCCTCCAAAGCCTTCTGAATTGCCTAAAGTAGTCCCCTTGAATCGCCTAAAGTGCCTTCTGAAGGTGAAGAGGCACCATCAGAGATGTGACTACTCTGCTTTGTGCAGTTATATCATCATTGTCATTCATCAGACTATAAGGCTAATTCATCATCACATTTAATCAACATTCATCACTGGTGAGTACCCTATTTACGTATGCTGTGCTAGTGTAAACAAATTTTTTTAAACGTTCATATAAATTGCGTTCTTTCTCTTTTTCTTGTGATTTTACATACAATGGTTCCCCTTGTAAAAAGAAAACTGGACGACTTAAATAGTAACTGTGAAAAAAAAAGTGCATGACTGAATACTTATGGAGGGACTGGAATATTTTCACATACTTAACTACACCATAAAATATATATAAGATTTACTTTGAAATAGTATTAATAATATCTCAAAGATTAATATGCTCTGTAATAAGACAATATTTCAACGTATATTTGAGACGTAGGATAGTATCATTCTGGATATTATGGAGTTTCCACATTCAAGATGGGAGTTATAAGCAATTTTAAAAGGGGATTTCAAGTATTTGTGGTTGGTACGCATCCCCCGCGAATAAGGAGGGAGCAGTGTGTGTGTGTGTGTGTGTACTGGCAGTCCCCGGTTATCGGTGATCTGGTTTTATGGGGGCTTGTCTAGCACTTTAAGGGGCAGGGTTCCAGTTATTGGTGCCATAAGGGTTCTTATAGCGCGTCGTAAGGGTGCTTATGGCAGCGATAACCAGTTATCAGCGCCATTATGACACCATTAATTGCAGAGTTTCAGTTAATGGCAATTTCGCTTATCAGTACACCCCTGGGAACGGAACCCCCACAGATAACTGGGGACTGCCTGTATATTTATAATTTTTTTTTCTTTTTCATCCCAAAATCCATAATGTGACATAATATTCCCCACAAGACTATAAAAACTTGCAAACTAGCAAGAGTTGGGGGGGATGTTCTTGCACTAAAGTTTAGCCCTGAGACTAATGAATAACAAGATTATAGTCACTAGGCAGTGAAAGGATCACGTTTTACTTGGGTGAATGGCCATGTCTAATTCCTCGGATTCTTCTGACTTATGATATCATAACTCACTGGAGGATATTCACTGCACAAGAGCTTTATGTGGCTGATGGGTTTAGTAGGAACAACTCTAAATCTGCACATTTTAAAAATTATTCCCAGCCTTGGTAAAACATTTACAGTATCATCTTGAATTTCCTTAAGCAGTGAACATAGAAATTTCATTATTTTTCAAGGTTTTCCTAGTTTTAACAACGCAGTAATAGCAGTTCCAACTATCAACAGATATTTTGTTGATAAACATGGCTATTATATTTCTCTTTTTAATGAATTAGAAGTAAACTACCAAACATTCATTGTCTGTGCTAGTCTTTACAATTAAAACCATTTAACATATATTATAGTAAAAGACAACCATTTTACACTTTAATTCTTAAAAAGTAATTTTTTTCTAGAAATTAGAGATCTTTCAGCTTGCTTTTATATTTTAACTTTATAACATTTGACGATATCAGTTTAACCCTTTATGAGCAAAAGGAGTACACTACAAATCTAAAAGATCAGCAAGAAAAATTTCTATTCCAATCTTAAGGGGGCCGGCCGGAAACCCCTATATATGGTGGTATAGGGCAAAAAATGCAGTCATGAAAAAATACGTATACGAAATATTTCTTCAAACTTCCTCTTACTTTCGTAGTTACAGGGTAATTAGTAAACATAACTCAATAAGCCTAAAACATTCATCCGTACAAGAAAATGCAATATTTCTTCTGTTATCGTAAATTTTAATAATTATTGGCAAAGAAATTGTGAGAAATGACATCTGTAGAGATTCCGTGGCTCGCAGAAGCGATTTACTGCGAGTATCTGGTTCAATAATGAATCAGTTGGACCATAGACTTCAAGTAGATTACACGTTCGAGTTTCACCTCGTGAAATTCGCTTGCATTTACGTATGTTTATGTATGTTTCGGCAAGAAGTTCATCATGCCAATGAAGAAAAGACAAGGAAAACATCTCGCTAACATACTGACGAAGAAAAATCGCTCAAGTATTATTACAGAATATCGTAATATACGCGTAGTTAGTGAAGAGAGAGGGGAGGGTCGCCTAGTAACGCCCCCTTCTTGCCTGACAGCACATGTCACACTGTGCCCAAGGCTACGATCTTTGAGCAAAGAGATCTTCATTTATGATAAATAACAAAGTTTTGGTTTTTTAATACCCAAAATGGAATATGAAATTCATAATAATCATGATTTATTAAATTGTCTTTGTAAATGTCTTTGTAAAAAGAGAGTACACCTTCGAGTTTCACCTCTGACATTCTCTTGCATTTACGTTTGTTTATCTTTGTTTCGGCAAGAATGTCATCATGCCAAAGAGGAAAATACAAGGAAAACATCTCGCTAACATACAGAAGAAAATTCGCTGTAATAAGACGAGTTAGTGAAGGGGAGAGAGGGGGTTACGTAAGAAGGAGGTGCCCATCTTGCCTCAAGCAGTGCCCAGGCTACGATATATGAGCAAAGGGATCATCATTTATGATTAAATTATGATTAATAAAATAGTTTTGGTTTATTAATACACAAAAAAGAAATATACATTTATAGTAATCATTATTTATTAACTTTGTCTTTAGAGAAATACGAAGGAAAACTTTGAACGCCCATATCTCAAAACTATACTTATTGACCTTCAAAATCATCTCCTCACTAGTTTTAAAAGCTATAACATTGGAATTTGGTATATAACTCAGAAAGACATTATAGAACAATCAAATAGAGCCCTTTTTGGCAATTTTTGTTTCGTCTTTTTTTTATAATTTTTTTTCTTGTGATTTATAGGGTTTATTTTTTTACCATATTGAAAAATTCATATCTAGCAAAAAAATGACTTTTAGAAAAAAAACTCTCCATTTGATTGGAAGTCTACACCAGGTCTATATATGGTAGTAATCCCAGGTCTTAATATTAAATATCAAGGAAGGAGATAGAATTTGAAAAATGGTTATTTTCGGGATAAATTGCCCTGGCGTCACAAAACCAAAGGTCAGAGGCGAAAATCATATGCAGTTTGGAGATGTCCCAAGTCACCTTATTAAGTGGTATGAATGTCAAAGTCCTGTCGTTAAAAAACGGCATTAGCCGGCCGGCCCCCTTAACTATTACCAATTTACTCAGAACTGGTCATACCTTAATTTTATTTATCTGCTCAGAGATGGTTTTCCTATCTTCAACTAGAGTTTTGAGAGACTGCTTGGCCTGCTTCTTCACTGTCACAATCTCCAACTCTCCTTCTAACCAGCTCCTAAAATACATTAAATTATGTATCAGTACCTGCAAAGAAACTTAATGAAGCAAGGTCTCCTGATCTCTCCAAGATAAAAGCATTATTTACTATTCCCAAGGCAGATAGATATTACTAGATGACTAGATTAAAAAGACTGGAGATCAAACCAAATTTTAAATGTAAAAAGGATATAGAGGGCAATAATAATACCCTCAAATCAACTTATAAAAACATACAGCATTCATTATCATTACAATATAATGTTGCCAGTGGGTAAAATATTTTCAGGTAAAGATGTTTTACAAGTGATTTCTTAGCTATTCTGGAAAACAGTAAAAATCAGAGCAATGCCTACAAACTTTAAAATACTTAAAATTTGTAAAAATCATACCTGTTAAATTTGATAGAATTTATAGAAAAATATATAATTTTTGTCAGTAAATGTTGCTAATAACATCACTAACATTGCCAATTTATCTATATATATATATATATATATATATATATATATATATATACACACACACACACAGGCAGTCCCCGGGTTACGACAGTGTGCCGTTCTTGAGATGCGTTGTAACCCGAAATTAATCGTAAGCCGGAACATAGTCAAAAATCCTAAGAAAACCTTACTTTTAATGCTTTGAAAACTATGTAAACTGCATTCTTGTTGCATTTTTCATCAAAAAAAATCTTCAAATATTGATTATTTTGCATTTTTGGTGTCATATTTCTTCTGCCAGATGAGCGTTGTAGGCATTGTAACCCTGGAAATAATTTTGATGAATATAATTGAAAAGCACCTAAACCTCGGAACGTCGTAACCCGGGGACTGCCTGTATATATATATAATATATATATATATATATATATATATATATATATATATATATATATATCTATATAT
>NC_061100.1:126032074-126132074 GCF_015104395.2 Macrobrachium nipponense | reverse complement strand
GATTTCTCTCTCTCTCTCTCACACATACCACACACAATTGGACACACACTATTGATTCTTTTGATTGGGATCTTTGTACCTAATATGTGAATAAATTGATTTTGTTATCAACCTTTGCATACTGCAACCAATTCGGTTTGCTCAAAGGGTACACATCTCTCCTCCCTCCATCCCCCAGCCAGCCGGCATTATTTTTACCAAACAGATCATAAATTTACACAAAAAATAAAATTTAGAAAATTTTACTTCATATAACGTACTGTTTCATTACTTTGCACTCTTAATTTAACTTTTGAACACATTAGTAATAGAAAAAATGTGAAAGGGGGGAGTTTTCGGGTTGGCTGGAACGAATTACGAATTATCCTGATTCCCTTTGTTTCTTATGGGGATATTTGTTTCACATTTTGAACAAATCGTACTTTAAATAGCCTTCTGGAATGGATTAAGTTCAAAGTATGAGGTACTACTGTAATTCATTCCAGCCAACCCAAAAATTCTTCCTTTTCTCATTTTTTCTGCTATTAACCCTTAAACGCCGAAGGGGTATATTTAAAAATCGTCTTCCGTGTGCCGAGGCGGTCTCGGAGTGAGCGCGGAAGTGGAAAAATATATTTTTTTTTAAATCACAGCGCACTTAGTTTTCAAGATTAAGAGTTCATTTTTGGCTCCTTTTTTTGTCATTGCCTGAAGTTTAGTATGTAACCATCAGAAATGAAAAAAAATTATCATTATCATATATAAATAATGCGATATATGATAGCGCGAAAACAAAATTTCATATATAATTGTATTCAAATCGCGCTATGCGCAAAACGGTTGAAGGTAGTTATTTTTTTTTTGTAATGTACACTAAATTTCGATCATTATGGTATATAACACATTGTAAAACGATAAAAGCAACACAGAGAAAATATTATCACAAAATAATGCATGAATTCGTAACGGGCGGACGAGATAGTGATCTGTGGCCAAGAGTTCTTGCGGGTCTACCGATGGGGTCTTATCCACTTACTCGGTCGAGCCTAATTGGCATTTGTCAATGGGTGCTAATCCGCTTATATGACAACATGCCTATGCCTATTGGCATAACTAAGGAGCGCAACACCGATCCCGATCACCTGTTCCTAACATGAGGGTTCGCGCTAAAATTGAAAAAGAGTTATCCCCCAAACTCCTTTCAAACCTCAAAAATAATTCACTAAGTTAAAATAAATTCAACTCATTATTAAAGGATCAGTGTCGGCTCCTTATCCCAGCAACGTATCCGCTGATACGTATAACCAAGAGAGAGGACTCTCGTAGGTTAACTTGAAGTCCTTCGGTGTAATGAGCAGTCAACACATAGTTGCATCTCTCATATGTTAAAGCTATATGCTTCTGACATATTGTTACGAAAAGAACAAGAATTTGCAAAAGCTCGCACTTCATGAGCTAATTCTCAGCTGTTTGAAGGTATCATCAAGTCACTTATGAAGTGCTTTAGAGATCACCATTGTTTCAAAGAAGACTAGGACTTTCTTTGAACTGGATCTCATCTGGATGAAGCCTAGCGTCTGGCTTGCGCCTGGCTGGCGCCTCGTGCCTGCTGGCGCGAGGAGTATCCTGTTTGGAATACTCCTGGCGCCTGACAGTCGTAACATTCCTCGAATACTCCTGCCGTCTGGAAGGCGCATCTCGCTCCAAATACTCCTGGCGCCTGTTAGGAGTATTAAGCTCAGAATACTCCTGGCGCTTGGTAGGCACATCGCGCTTCGAATACTCCTGGCGCCTGGTAGGAGTAAAAAGTCTAGAATACTCCTGGCGCCTGGGAGAGTATCGAGGTCAGAGTACTCAATGGCGCCTGGCAGGAGTATCTCTTCCCAAATATCCTGACCTATGGAGGCGCATCTAGTTCCGAATACTCCTGTGGCTTGGTAGGAGTATCGCTCATGGAATGCGCCTTTCGAATGGCAAGTATATTGCGCTTAGCGGGCGCTATACTCCTATCAGGAGTTCTCTCTTCTCCAGTTGGCTCTTGTTGCTTGGATGAAGATCTGGGCCTATAACGATCTACAGTAAAGTCAGGCTCTTTGCGCCTGGCTCCTAGTTGGCGCCAGACGCTTGGCAGGAGTTACTTCCTTTCCCACGTCTCGCCTGCCTAACGCATCGCTCCCCCCAGAGATGGCCGCTTGTGCGACAACTCCCCTGTAGGGTTCGTCGCGCCCGACAGGAGATCGGTATTTGGATCTCTTATCGGAAGCCTGTCATCCTTTTTACGAGTAGGCTCTTTAGAAAGTACTCCTACCAAAGACGCTAATTTGCTCCTGCACATTCATCAAAATTTAGTCAGCTACAATCCAATAGACGATAGGAAATCTAAAAGTCCGAGAGACAAGTCTTCCTCCGAGGAGGATCCTTTTATTGAATACTTCCGTTGCTAACGAGTTCCTCCTCCTAAATATTGATGAGTTTTCTCGTTGCAGAAGCTTCCCTATCCTTGCCCGAAGGAAGGGAAGGAGCCTGGAAGCTTCTTAAAGAGATTCTGAGCTGAAATTGGTAGGACTCCTGATTTCTAGCTCTTGAATGTATCTCTCTGACCCTTTTGGGAGGTAGTTGAGCCCTCATCGCGTTCCAAAGACTCTGTCAGTAAACGTTTAAACCTTGTCTTCTTCTGTAGATGACAATGTCAATACATTACCCGGACAACGAAACCTCTATCTGAAAGCGTTGATCCAGGAATAAAAGACTTTAGTTCTTTGCCGAAACATACTATGCTGGCCAGAACCATTGCCGAGTCTTCATAGAATTTGATTCCAGATTCTAAAGCCAAAATTTCACTTGTCCTTTTGATCGTTTAGGACCAAGAGAACATTTGATTAGGAGCAGTTCCATCTTGTCGGAACACGGAATCTGAGGCCCAAATTAGGATCCCATTCTAAGTATAGATCTCTTACTCTTATCGTATAGAGGTATGTATAAGATTCCCGAAGATCTTAATTCTCTACTATCTCTAATATTCTTTGTCGAGACAGAGTATATCTTTTTACTGTGTTCATTGATATCATAAAATACCAAGGTGAATCTTCCCTCTGAAAGGGAAGAAAACCATTATGTGGTTCACAGAGGTATCGGAAGAGGAACAGTTTCCCTTTCCATCTAGCACGATCTGCAGCATTCTATGTCTTTAACATATTTAAAGGAATTATCAGCTTCCCTTGAAAAATCCTCTCATTCATATTTACTTCTGGTCAGTCTGCACGCAGACAGACTCAGAGTGGATAGGTTTTTCAGGTCCAATATTTATAATAGATTCCGATAAAATCTCTACTCTTAGAAAAACCTTCCGACACATGCTGAAAGAAGAACGTGACCTCTGTGAATCCAACCTTTTTATTGCCAAAATGATGCATTCATCTTCTTCCTTTGACGCCCATTTATTTTAATATCTGTTAAGAATATATATACTAGGGTAAAAAAGACTAAAGTTTATTCCCCTATTTAAATTAAAGATGGCGTAATCTTGCTACCTCTCTTGTTTCGAGGAAAGGAAGCAATCTATAAGAAGCTCGTTCATCTTCTGCCTTGCGAAGAGATCTGTGAATACTTTCCGCAGGGTCTGACAACTCTTTCCAATAAATGTTAAACATACGTTAACAGTTATTATCGTCGATCAAAAAGGTTCTCACGGACGTGCAAAATCCCGCATCGAACCTGGTAAGGATCGTTACGTTCCGTTGTGTTTCCAAATAGGTTAAATCGTGCTCTGCCGAATTAAAATCATTTATAATACGTCACATTGTGGTAAACAGCATTCTCTAGGAAACTCTTGTAAGGATAGTAGGAACGCTGTAATTAACCACGGTGTGTGCATAAGGCTTAACCGTACCGTTATCTTAAGGTGAATTTTCTACTACATTCTTTCCTCGCCGAGGCAGAGAGAGATCCTTAGCAAAACGAATACTATGTTATTCATGTTTGCCTAAAAAAAAAATCCCCTCAATTCGTGGTTAAGTCCCTGATTGTAGGGGGAATATACGGTGAAGCATTCGATCCCTTAGGAGAGAGAGATGTAACCAAAGGTTCACGACCGAGAACCGGATGGTACTGGATTTGGCTCACAATTACAGCCGTCTCGTTCACTTGCCTGGCTGCATTCATTCTGAGTTGCCAGTTTACTCCCTTCAATGAATGGATATAATAAAATTATTCTCGAGTCTAAGAAAGCTCTCAATAATGCAAATTTAAGCCAAACAACCTTTGTTAAATACCGAAGCTGAGTAGGTATTGTCGTAACAACCTTTTAAGCGAAGTCCTTACTAGGAAAATCCTGTAAGGATATACATAATTCCGTAGCAAACCAGAAAGGCAACTATGGTATGCGATATGACTTGTCATTCAGTAGTCGTATACAGCAAGCCTTCTACGACACTTTCCTTTCCGACATGCAGAGAAGAATGGAAATCTTACTCTCTTCGTTCATTTCGTCAATAATCCCGAATGAGTATTAGTCGAAAGAGATCGCAAATGACAACCGAGGATCGAAGAGAATCTCTCCAGCTTTTATTATCTTGTTGAGATAAGTCCGTATTTTACGCCTTTCTTATCTGGAAGAGCTCTAAATCAATGAATGAGAGCTCGTACGAATCTTGTTCAACTTCCAAACGATTGCCCCTCTTTCTGTAAATGGTTGGTTGCATTATTTTTTAGAAGGAGGATGATTTTTAATAATCCTCTTACTAATACTGAACTAATCTCACAATTCTGCTCTACCTTCCATTCCTCAAGTTGGGTAGAAGATTGAGCAACTGGAGGAGAGCGCTTCCTTTCGAAAGGTGAATGGCTTTTAGCAGTACCGACTCTAACCTGACAAGGGCTACGGCAGCCTGTGCTACCTCTTGAGTCCCTGCCTGGAAAAAGCCGAACTGCTCTTGCCTTTATGCATTAAGACGATCCTGACAAAGGCGACGGCCGCCTGTGCGACAACTCCCGTACCTATCAGGAAAGAAGCCTCGAATGTCTTTCACCTTTCGCCTGGTGGAGGACTCTTGGCGGTTTGTCAGGCTCTTCTTGTAGGAGAAAGTGCCTGACGCTAAGCAGGAGTATCTTGCCTAGATACTCCTGGCGCCTGGGAGGAGTATCGCGATCGGAATATCCTCGTCCATCGGAATACTCCTGGGCGCCTGGCAGGAGTATCGCGCTCCGAATACTCCTGGCGCCTGGGAGTATCGTAAGCTCGGAATACTCCTGGCGTCCATGGCAGAAGTATCGCTTTCCTAGGAGGAGTATCGTGATCGGAATACTCCTGGCGCCTGGTATGAGTATCACTTCCGAATACTCCTGGCTCCTGGGAGGAGTATCGTGCTCGTCGGAATACCTCCTGGTGCCTGGCAGGAGTATCGCGTTCCAAATACTCCTGGCGCCTGGGAGGAGTATCGTGATCGGAACACTCCTGGCACCTGGCAGGAGTATCGCGTTCCGATCACGATACTCCCTGGCGCCTCTGGCGCCTAGGAGGAGTATCGTGATCAGAATACTCCATGGATCCTAGCAGACGTATCGCGCTTGGAAAGTTTTAACTTGTTGTAAAAGTTCCGAGCATCTGAAAGGCGATCCTCGCCTGGAAAGTTCTGTACGTCTGGAAGGTTATTTGAATCTGGAATCTTCCGCCTTCTGGAAGGTTCCGCTTGTGCGGAAGGTTCTGTGTGCGGAAGGTACCGATCTCTTGTACATTTGTTCTTGCTTAGAATTCGACAATACTTCCATTTTTCGACATAGACCCTCCCTTTCTTCTGAATGAGAAGGACTTCCATTTCCGATGAAGATCCTGGTTCATAGTGCTTCCAGGCGCTTTGCGCCTATATTCAGGCCCTTCAGGTGCTTTGCGCCTCGTTTCAGGCGCTTTGCGCCTTGTTTCAGACGCTTTAGGCGCATTGAGCCTCGTTACCGGAGCTTCATGCCCAAAGAGCTAGAAGCTTAAAAGTTATATATATATGTGTAATCACTAAACGAGATCCATATAATTCATTCGATCAACAAATATTCTTTAATATCTAATTCATTCTTCTCAGAATAGATATATTCATATACATGTACCGATGAGGAATTTATTGAAATAACTATTTCAACCCACATGGGATAGAGCCCCCCCCACCGTCCAACTGTACGGGGGGCGGACGAACCCGGATAGGGCAATGCCTCTACCGCAACTGTTATCGAATGATGTCTTCCTTTCTCCGTCTCTTCTGAGGTTCCGATAGCCAGACGAGATTATCTTGCATTTTCATTTAATCTACGCCGTTGAATGTTTCTTCTCCTTATTCGTCAAGACGATAGTAATAAGGGGAACACATTGAATTAGGATGCCTTTCCAATGGCTATCCCTGGCAGTCTGGGACGTCCTACAGAACCTGCCGAGGGGACGCCTGATCGGTGGGGATTCTCTGTAACCTCCGTAAGGCTTTCGACATTCCTTCTCCTCTGGGCCTGTGAGCTTGGAAGAGGTCTAGGCCTGGGAGCGAGACAAGAGCCGATCAGACGCACCCTCTATTGCAATGGGGAACACTATAATCACTTCTTACCTTATAATAGCTCGTATCTTGAGCTACATTCCTTTATCTTCAAATTGCAAATGAATTTGTAGTTTCTGTGAAGTAAGAAGGTGATGAGGAAACTACACTACTAGTACTGTTAATATTCTAACTGCTCGTCAGAATGAGAGCTATTAAAGCTTTTAAAAAAAACATATCTAGTTCTATGTTTTTCTGACTTCCTCAAATAGGAAGTTACCTTATTTTCCTCAATCAAATTCTAACATTTATTACACTTTATCAATGAATAAATATTTATATTTCCCTTTCTTGCAAACTATGTAATTGTCTACCGAAAACTTCGGTAGTTACACATCCTCTATTCTTCGAAAACTTCGAAGTTAATTCATTAAAAGTTATTAAAAAGTTATTAAAAGCGTATGCCGAACCACCGATCCAGTACTTCCCTGTAAAAGTTGGCCCAGAAGATCGATGGCGATGAAACACGAAAATCAAATCAGGAGGGAAAGTAAACATATGTTTACATTCCCAGCGACAGAGAGAATCTGATTAGAAAACGGGAATGGTTCCTAGTCCTGCCACCCAGCAGCAGGCCGGTAGATCACCTGACCTACCTGTAGCGTGTGCCGCGAAATTCGAATTTCTGTCGGGGACGACGGAGTCGATAGCTATGTATATATCTGACAGGTAAATTGAATGTATGAAACTTTATGTAACAGCTAATTTAAAATGGTGCAAACATTACCACAATCGCACGTATGATTTTTTTTGGAGGAGTTAACGCGCGGACGTAAAGAAAATGTTATTTTTTTCATAAATTCACCATAAATCAAAATATTGTGCTAGAGACTTCCAATTTGTTGCAAAATGAAGGTAAATGATTGAATATTACTATAATATAAGTTTTAGCTTACAATTGCGTTTTTCGACCATTTCGGTAGTCAAAGTTTGACCGAAGGTTGAAAATTTGTCACTTATCATTTTTTTTTTTTTTTTTTATATGAAAATATTTCAAAACTGATAAAGCTAGAACCCATGGGTTGTTTTTAGTTGTATTGTGCATGAAATTGTGCACATTTCCATATATAAAACTTTATGTAACGGCTAATTTTAAAATGGTGCAAACATTACCACAATCACACGTATGATTTTTATTAGAAGAGTTACCGTGCGGACGTAAGGAAAAAGTTTTTTCATAAATTCACCATAAATTGGAATATTGTGCTAGAGACTTCCAATTAGTTGCAAAATTAAGGTTAATGGTTGAATATTACTAAAATGATATTGTTATGTTACAATAAAGTTTCATACATACTTACCTGGCAGATATATACATAGCTAAGACTCCGTCGTCCCCGACAGAAATTCAAATTTCGCGCCACTCGCTACAGGTAGGTCAGGTGATCTACCGGCCTGCCTGGGTGGCAGGACTAGGAACCATCCCCGTTTTCTATCATATTTTCTCTCTTCCACCTGTCTCCTGCGGGGAGGCTGGGTGGGCCTTTAATTGTATATATCTGCCAGGTAAGTATGTATGAAACTTTATTGTAACATAACAATATCATTTTCATACAATCAACTTACCTGTCAGATATATACATAGCTGATTGGCACCCTTCGGTGGAGGGTAAGAGACAGCTTCTATAGGGAATAGACAGGTAAACAACATATGTAGGTATAAATAAAACCTTGGTTTCCTACCTGATAGGTGGTAGACTTCGTGGGTGTTTGCCCAGTAGTCTGCATCACCGCAAGAAACTTTGCGAGATATATGATCTATGGCCAAGAGTTCTTGTGGGTCTGCCGATGGGGTCTTACCCACTTACTCGGCAGAGCCTAAAAGGACTTTGTCAATGGGTGCTGATCCACTTATATGACAATACACCTTATGAAGGAGAGCACACCAATCCGACCACCTGATCCTAACCTATACGTTAGAACTACAGATTGTTAAGAGTTATCCCCGAACTCGTCACAACAATCGTAACTCAAAATCACTACGCACCCACATACATAATTTTCAAAATTATACTCAACTAATTGGATATGACAAGAATTTTACTGACAACATAGACGGCCGCCCGTGCTAGCCTAAGTCCTCTATTGTTAGAAGAGACTCGACCATATCCAAAAAGAAGAAAAGTATAAACATTTAAGGATTGGTGTCTGCTCCCGTACCCAGAATCGTATCCGCTGATACGAAAGGACCTATAGAAAAACACTTCTCATATGTCACACGCACGTCTTTCAAGTAATGAGATGCAAATACTGAGTTGCATCTCCAAAATGTCGTATCTATTATGTTTTTAACGACATATTCTTATGAAACAAGAGAGACGTCGCTATAGCTCTAACTTCATGAGCTTCTATTCCTCACAGTTGTAACTGTTCGTCAGGACAGGCCTTATGAGTGTCTGTAATGACGTTTCTTACAACGAATGCCAGCGCATTCTTGGACATCAGTCTTGTGGGGTCTTTTACCGCGCACCACCCAAATGACCTTGTCTAGAGCCTCCCATTCGATGCTTTCTCTGAAGGTAGAACTTCAGAGCTCTAACAGGGCAGAGAGACCTCTCTGTTTCTCTGCCATACGAGACTTGATGGCCTCCTTTGACTTTCGAATGACTTAGGCCAGGGATTCGTAGGATTTCGCCGTTTTCCGCTAAAACAGGGTCTGAAAAGAGCAAATCGCTGAGTTTCCCTTGAATGCTACTTCATCCTGCAGAGCATGCAATTCCCTAATTCTCTTTTGCCGTAGCTAAAGATAATAGGAATAGGCATTTCGGGTAATGTCTCTAAACGATGCCCGATGAGGAGGTTCGAATCTTTCCGATGACAGATACTTTTAGAACTACGTCTAGGTTCCAGTTCGGAGGTACTGGTTCCTTATACTTTGAAGTCTCAAAAGACCTTATGAGATCGTGGAGATCTTCATTATCTGCCCGATCTAATCCTCTTGTTCCTGAATACAAGCCCCCCCCGAGAGCATACTTCTATATCCCTCTATTGTGGACACGGCTAGATGAGATTTTCCTCTCAGGAATAGCCGGAAATCCGCAAATTTCCGCTATAGAGGTAGTGGAGGAGGACAACTTCTTGGATCTACACCTCCTTCTAAATACCTTCCCACTTCGACTGGTATACTTTCGTAGTGGAGGTTCTGCGTTCTCTCGCGATCGCGCTTGCTACTCGCGAGAAAAGCCTCTCGCTCTGACAAGTCTTTCGATAGTCGAAAGGCAGTCAGAGCGAGAGCGGAGAGGTTTGATGGTTGTATGAGAAGATCCGTCCTTCCGGGTAGGGATCTTGGAAAGTCTACGCTTCACTCTACCACCTCCTTGAACCATTCCTGGGCCGGCCAAAAGGTGGCTATTAACGTCATCCTCGTCTCCTTTGACGCCACAAACTTTTCATTACTAACCCCCGGGTTTTGAATGGGGGAGAAGCATAAACGTCTCTCGAGACCAATTTAGCAGGAAGGCATCTACCATAAGTGCTCTGGGATCTTCCACGACCGAGCAAAACACTGTGAGCCTTTTTGAAATAAATGTTGCGAAGAACTCCACCTGAGGAGTTCCCCACAGAGACCAGAGATCGAGACACACTTCCTCGTGTAAAGTCCATTCTGTATGAAGGACCTGGTTCCTCCTGCTGAGCCTGTCCGCCCTCACATTCCTTTCTCCCTGTAAGAACCTTGTCATCAGGGAGTATGTTACTGTGATACGTCCAAAGTAATAGGTCTCTCGTGAGCTCGTAAAGGAACGAGGATGTGTCCCTCCCTGTTTCCGAATGTAGGCAAGAGGGTGGTGTTGGGTGGGGCGTCAACTCGTCCCCGTACTCCTCAAGAAGAAGGTTAGTCAATCCTTCTAGTTGACAAACCTTCCTCTTCCTATATTCTTATCCGAGTTTTCTCTAACTCGGGATCTAAAAGCGTCTCCGCTCTCCTTTCCGAACATTCTTCTTCTTGCGGAAACAAACTCCTAACAGGAGAGGGCTAAGGGAATGATAATCCTTCCTCTTTCCCGCTCTAATATTCTTGGAAGGCGTCATAAGCTTCGGCTTCTCTAGAATTTTAGAAGACTCTTCATGCTTACATGACGCTTCCCGTTTGCCAAGCGTCATGGATGACGTCTTTTGCTGACGTCTCGATGACGCTTCGCGCTTGGAAGATGCTCAGCTCTCCAAAGGCGTCCTCCTTGGCGTCATTAATATTGGACGGAGCGTCATGTCTATGCTCCGTTTCCAATGACGCTTCGCTTCTAAAAGACGTCTTACTTCTCTCTGGCGTTTACGAAACTCTCGTAAGCACCTGTTCTCTCTCTCGCACTAGACGCTTCTGTAAGACGTTTAGCCGTTTCCCGTCTGTATGACGCTTGTCGTTGAACAGGTAAGAGAGGACGAGACTTCTTATTGGAAGCGACACGTCCTTCCGACGTTGCGTTCGAGATGACAGTTGCTCTTGAACTGCTATAATGATTCTCTTGACGCTTCTCCCACGTCCAGTGCATGACGTCTTTCGTCATCACTCGGTGGGGAAAAAAGGAAAAAAGGTAACTTCCGCTACCCTTCAGGTGACGCTGACGCCCCCTTCGCTTTCTTGCTAGAAGACGGAGAGTCATCTGAGAAACTCTCCGGACTAGAATCCCTGTCAGGCGTCATATGGCGCTTCAGCGGTTTCGACAAGTTCGATTCCCTCCACCCTCGTTTAGGTGAGGGAAGGGAGAGGACGAGAAACACTCGCGAAGGACGCTTTCTATAGTGCCCTTGAGCCGCCTGCAACGAAGCAGAGCTAGCTTAAGGAACTCTACGTTGGGTGGGATTGCCCCCACAACCTCCTTAAGGCTTTCGACTTTCCTTCTCCTCTGTGTTCGTGAGCTTGGAAGAGGTCTAGGCTTGGGAGTGTCGCAGGAGCCTGGCACCTACTGGTGCTTGGAGGAGAAATGTTTTCATTTCCCTTTTTAAAGGGACGAAAGGCGGGACCTACCTCTCTTCTCTGGAGCCTTCCTTCTTGCGGGAGTCTGGAGATCGGACCACCTCGAAAGGGCTGCGTAGAAGTGCTAGGTCCTTTCTTGTCCGATACTAAAGCAGGTTTCTTCTTCCTAGCTGACTGCGTCAGAAGATCCTGCGTCGCCTTCTCAGTTAAAGAGTGAGCCACGTCCTTCACTAACTTAGAAGGGAACAAATAGTTCGAAAAGAGGTGCATATAGTAGAGCTGCCCTCTGCGCATGCGAGACTGCCTTTGTTAAGAAGGCGCCTACACTGTCCTTTCTTCTAAAGACCTGCTCCAAATAATGCAGAGACTTCCAAAGATCCATCTTGTACTGCTTTGTCGATGCACGACAAAATGCATAACAGGGTTCTTCAGAGGTTCGATTCCCTGCGAATCGTGAGCTTTCTTGGACATCATCCCAAGGGACCAATCCAAGAAGTTGAAGACTTCAATACATGGAAAAGTCCTTGAGGAGATGATCTAGTTCCGAAATACTCCAAGTAATGCGGGCAGATTAAGACTAGGACGCCTTGAAGCGTCAACTAACGTCGAAAAGTCTGCCTCTGTAGTAAGGGAGAGCGATACCCATATCCTCCCCCGTCTTGTACCATATGCCTCTTTTCCCAGCTAACCTTGGCTGGAGGCATGCAAAATACTGTCCTGGTTAAGTCTTTCTTCGACTTCATCCAGGCGTCTAAGGCGTGTAAAGCCCGCTTCATCGAGATGGTGGGCTTCATCTTCAGAAAAGACGAAGTCTTCTTCACCTTCGCACTCGAAAAGAGCGAGCGCGGAGAAGGAGGAGCAGCCGGAGTCAACTCGTCTCCGTATTCCTCCAGAAGCAGGGTAGTCACACCTTATAGTTGGACAAGCCCTCTCTTCCAAGATCGTCATCATCCGAGTTTCGTTCGAACTCGTGATAAAATCCTGAGTTTCTGTTCTCCTTTCAGAACTTTCCTCTTCTGGGGGAGACAAACTCCTGATCGGAGAGGGGCTAAGGGGAATGAAAGTCTTTCCTTTTTCCGTTTCTGATCGACTTTGGAAGGCGTCACAAACCTGCGGCTTCTCCTCCGCGCTTTAGAAGACGTCATGTATGACGCTTCCCGCTCTCCGAGCGTCCTGTATGACGTCTCTTGTTGACGTTTAGATGACGCTTCGCGTTTGGAAGACGCTTCGCTTTCTAAGGGCTTCCTACTCGGCGTCACAATCTTGGACGGAGCGTCACGTCTAAGCTCCTCTTGATTTGACGCTTCACTTCTAAAAGACGACTTCCGAGCATGTGCGAGAGGACGAGACTTCTTAATAGGAAGCGTCACGTCCTTCCGACGGGGCGCTAAAACTCCCACAAGAGATGACAGTTGTTCCTGCACCGCCATAATGATCTTCCTTGACGCTTCTCCTACGTCTAGTGCCTGACGCCTTTCGTCATCACTCGGGGAAGAAGCATGATGGGGTACTTTCCTCGTAAGCGTCAGGTGACGTTGACTGCCACTTCGCCTTCTTAATAGCCGACGGGGCGTCATCCGAGAAGCGCTCCGGGCTAGAATCAATGTCTTGCTTCATATGACGCTTCAGCGGTCTCGATAAGTTTCGACTCCTTCCACCATCGTTTAGGTGAGGGAGAGGGGAGAGGACGAGAAACTCGCGAAGGACGCTTTTTCTATAGCGCCCTTGAGCTGGCTGCCATGAAGCAAAGCTAGCTGAAGGGACGTCTGACCGTTGGGGATTCCCTCCGACCTCCTTAAGGCTTTCGACTTTCCTTCTCCTCTGGGCATGTGAGCTTGGAAGAGGTCTAGGCCTGGGAGCGCCGCAGGGACGATCAACGCCCCCTCCACAACACTGATAGGGCTCACTTCACTAAAATTTTCACTATCACTAGCCTTACCTTTCGAGTCCGCCATCTTGGACTTCATGTCTCGAATCGTCGCTTTCAGATTGGCGATTTCCGATGCCGAATCCGAAAAGACACTCTGAGAATGAGATTTATAGGGAGAATCTACAGTAGTAGGGTTAGAATTATTATTGAAAAGGCTCAATAGGCCTTGAATTCACACCTTTCAGCCTTCTAACTCTATCCCTCTCTAACTTCTTCAAATAAGAAGTCAAAGTCTTCCATTCTTCTGCATTCAAACTCTCGCATTCCTTACAAGTGTTAATAGCAGAAACACTGCACCCCCCTACATTTACGCATACAGTGTGAGGATCAACCGAAGCTTTCGGTATCCTCACCCTGCAGCCTACATTCACACACATTCTCACACTCACACTTAGAATCAGACATACTGAGAAAAATCCAAAAGAGTTATTCCAAAAACAGTCCACAGTAGCGATGCCAAAACACGATCCAAATACGTCACCAAAAGTCGAAAAAACGCTGATCAAAGGTTGTTGAAAAATGAATCCAAGTCAGGAGGTAATAACAACAATGTTGATACCACCGGCGACAGAGAAAATATGATAGAAAACGGGGGGATGGTTCCTAGTCCTGCCACCCAGGGCAGGCCGGTAGATCACCTGACCTACCTGTAGCGAGTGGCGCGAAATTTGAATTTCTGTCGGGGACGACGGAGTCTTAGCTATGTATATTATCTGACAGTAAGTTGATTGTATGAAAATATAATGTTGAACGAAGGTTGAAATTTGGCACTTATCGTTATATATGAAAATATCTCAAAACTGATAAAGCTACAATCATGAGTTATTTTTTTTGTTGTATTCTACATAAAAATGCGCACATTTTCATATATAATACTCCATGTAACGGCTAATTTAAAATGGTACAAAAATTATGTCAAAGTGACGAAATAATTTCCGAGATGTGCACCGATACTTTTTAGTGCGGCAAGAAAGAAATTCGCGCTTGCGTGCCTGCCTAACGATTGTAAACAAAACAACACCTTGAGCCGTGAACTCCCAGCATCCCCCAAGGCGCGTGATTCAAGAGTTTTTTGGCTGGTAGGCCTATAAGTATTTTACCGCGAATTTTTAAAAATACTTTTGTATGTCGACGTAAAATACGTCCAGTCGGCACCCGAGAGAAAAAATTGTCGACGTAAAATATGTCCACTCGGTGTTTAAGGGTTAATATGTTCAAAAGTTAAATTAAGAGTGTAAAGTAATGAACCAGTACGTAATATGAAGTATGTAAAATTTTCAAAATTTCATCTTCTCTGTGTACGATTTATGAACTGTTTGGGGAAAATGGCACCTGGCTGGCTGGGGGATGAAGGGAGGAGAGAAGGGAACCATTTGAGGAAACCTAAATGGTTGTATTAGGCGAAGGTTGATAAAATCAATTTTACTCCCATTTTACAAGGATAATCACAGGAATCATTTTAGGGCGTATCCGATTGTGTGTGTGAGAGAGAGAGAGAGAGAGAGAGAGAGAGAGAGAGAGAGAGAGAGAGAGAGAGAGAGAGAGAATTATTGTTGTCGTGTTTACACTTGGATGTTAAGTGCACGAAAGAGATTAATTATGCTAGAATACATTAACTTACTTTTGGCACGCATCAGAATTTAAAATAAACATGAGGATTTTGCAAACAAATAGGTAAAATGACAGAATTTAAAATGAACATGAGGATTTTGCAAACAAATACGTAATAAGTCAAGAATGCAAGAAAAGAGAAGATAAAATAACTTTTCAAAAGGAAGCTGTTTAAGCAAATAATTGAAGGCATGCATAAGTTGAACGTGGCACCAGTTTGTTTATTACGGAGCCAAGTTACTTAACAGTAGTATAAAACTGTAAAAAGCAATTGTCACTAGCAGGTGTTTTATTTTTACCGCAACAAAAAGAACTGAATTGGGCAAATCAAGTGTAAGCGAAAGGAATGGGTTAAATCATCCCCAGCTGGGAAGTAAGTAGAAAGCAAACCCCTGTCTTCCCTCCTTTCCTCTTCTCTATCGTTTCACTCAGCGCACTGAACACTGGTTCGGGTAAGCTTTTTTTTATTATTATTATTATTGTTACTGAATTGCATTTGAATGTTTTCATGTTTTAAAAACCATTATGTTAAATTCATTGTGAAATATTTCATTTTTTTAAATGAATTGGCGTAATGCTTTTTGACGTACATATTATTGTAAAGAATTTATGGTCTCCTCTTCTCTACTTACTTACTATACTTTATCTTCCCGCCACTAGCCAGTGGCATAAGGCTGATACAATTCCTCTCCATCTGTCTCTATCCCAAGCCATTTCCCTCGCTTCCTCTAGGTTCTGGATTTCATCTTTAAGATCTCTGACAATTATGTCTATCCACCTCGTTCTTGGACTACCCAGAGATCTTCTTCCTTTTGTACTGCTCTCAGTGCTCTCCTGGGGTCTCTATTCCCATCCATCCTCTCAACATGTCTAAACCATTCCAGTCTTCCCCTCTTCAGCCTGATGCGGACTGGCCTTTGCTTCATTCTCATCCTGATGTCTTCATTTCTAACAAAATAGTCCCATTTAATGCCAAGTATCCTCCTCAGCAGCTTCATCTCAAAAGCATCCAACCTTCTCTCCTCTGTTCTGGTCAGTGCCCAGGTGGACGAACCATACATCAGGACTGGTAGTTCTACTGCATTAAATGTTCTCATCTTAGTTTTCAAGCTGATTGCATGTCTTGACCACACTTCAAAAGGTCTTGCTGCTCCTACTTTTCTTCTTTGTATATCCTCAATTTGCCTCATGTCTGCTGTTACCACACTTCCCAAGTATACAAACTTCTCAACTTGCTTGAGTTCCTGTCCTCTGATTGTCATATCCTCCATGTGCACCCAACCGTCATCCCTACTCAAAACCACGATCTCGCTCTTTGTGCTGATGTTCAAGCCAAAATTCTGTGTCTCTGTCCCCATCCTCATTATTCTCCTAAACAATATCACAACACACGATAACTTAAAATCATTAATTCCTTTTTCTTCAAAAATATATATGCCCCCCCTACCTCAAGTTAGCTGTGCATCCCCGTAATGACGAATGACTTTGTTAAATCATTTATGCTAAATTTTATTTACTATTTTGTTGAATATTGCTCAACTATACAGTCTCACTGGCTCAATAAGACTTTTTTTTCTTTATTGCATTTGATTTTTTTATATTTCATCATTATGTTAATTTATTGTGAAATTCCTTTTTTTATGTGAATTGTAATTGCTTTTACACACATTTTAACTTTCATCTCCTTCTCTTCTCAATTTCAACGCTCCCTCATTCAGTCTCAAGTCAGTTGCGCGTCACCGCCATGACAAACGATTTTATACATCTTTTATGCTAAATTTTATATTGAAAGCTAAATTTTATATTGAAGTGCTTTATACTTTTATTTTGTAAAACATGGTTATCAAACTATATATTGTAAATAAAAAATAATTTTAATACAGTTTTTCTTGGAGGATGCAGTAGGCTGTCAAATACAAGTATAAACTAAATAATCAGTCAGTTCGAAGTACAGTAATACCCCAAAACTTAAGCGTGGTTAGGTTCCAGACCCCCTCGCGCAAGGGGAGGGAAGTTTCGCTTAAGTTTGGCACGGTCTCTAAAAAATGCTAATAAATGCTTGCTCTAGTCTGAACACTAATATGACCCTAATCAGCTCCCTATGTATTAAACTAACTTTTTATTATAAAACAATTAAAGTTACTGTAATTTGATTTAAAAGCTAGTTTAATACATTACCCTTGAAAAAGAAATAACTGGTTGGCCTAAAAATAGCTACAGTAACTACTACGTACATATGTATCCATTTTTGTATGTACAGTGGTCCCCTGTATTTGGGGCCGGATGCGTACCTGACCCCCAACGAATGGTTAGAACCCCTATAAAATGCTTCAAACCACCTATTTTGTTAGTTAAATCTCAAGACAAAGCCACTTAAAGTATTTATACCTGTTTTTTAATAGTTTTATCACAAAAAAATGTATTTCATGATGAAGAGAGAGAGAAAAAAAAGTGGAGATATCTCAGAAAAATACTGCGAATAGGCAAATTTTCCCCGAATAATGGGGGAAAATGTTCCAGAAAATCTGCGAATCCAGAGAACGCGAATACAGGGGGTCCACTATATACTAACGTTACCTCTAATTCATGGGATGCCATTTTCTTTTTCCCTCAGAGTAAAACTAGTTTTCTTTGCGTCACTAGGTAAACTTCATAAGTCAGTCGTAACTAAAGTACACAATTCAATAAAATAAAGAAAATATGTGTGCATACATAATGTTTGCAGAGGATGAAGGTAAAATTCAATCAATTTAAAATCATGAAGTAGTGTGAGGGCTAACTATGAATGAGAGAGAGAGAGAAATATGAATGTCGTGTGAGGTAAAACTCTTGAGGGGTATCATCTTTAAAAAGTGCTAATGATATCACATCTTCTAAAGTACATTAACTGTATGTGCTGTAATTATGTAACATAGTACATACAGATTGTACCATGACTTTTCTCCGAGGTTAAGAAAGTAATTTTCACAGAACGACAACTCTGTTATATCTGATATGTTTTACTAGTTGATCATGGAGGTCTTATATAGTGACAAACATTGTGAATTACACACTGTCTTTGTATTATTTTCAAAAATATAATTAGCATACACAATCTCCATACTGATTTTAACACTTAAAAGCATGAAAACTTATACTAATTGTAGTATACTAAATTGAGGGAAAAGATGCATATCTGATATGTTTGTACTTTATAATACAATACTAATATGTGAATATTACATAATCTAATTTTATATCTCTTGTATGATGTGACCCCCTTAAAATTAGCCCCAAAATTAGGTATTCAAAAGTTACAAGATACGCAAGTACAACAGTAAACCCTTTAAAACTCAAATTTGCTGCTTTATCATCCCTCTCCTCTAACAGTTTTTAGTTATACATAGACATCAACAGCCTGAAACTGTTCAATTATGGCGATGTCGGAACGAATCACCGAATCTTAGGGGGGTACCCCTTACAGTAAACGTCTGATTCTTGCTTTATGAAATTTCTTTTTGTACTGAATTACCCAAATTCAGTCTGCATTGAACCTCCAGAATTAGCAGATATTAATAATTACTACACTATATGTATAAAGTACACTTGATATAGTGTAGGTTAGGCTATATTCAAGATACATTTTTTCCAACAAACAACATGGTTTTAGGAACCTAACCCAATCGTAAGTAGAACAGTACCTGTATAAATAAATAACATGACTGCCAAAACTACGTGCTTACCTAATGCGCCCAGTAACATCTTTGTTTGCTGCACGTTTTTCAGCACCTGCTTTCTGGAGAGCTAGTGCATCCTGAAATTTAAAAATGTATAATCTTCAAAACACCAACCCAAGTAAAATGAATGGGCAAATATCAATGCCTTTAATAAAGTCAATATAACTTTTGTATTATATAGAAAAATTTGCAACAGTACTAGTAAACTGGAGTACGATATTTGAATTGGCTGGAAAGTCACTTCATATACAAAGAATATTTTTTGAGTATTGACGAAAATATTTTACTTGGTGATGATAGTTTAACCAGACAACTGATAATCTACTCAACTCTCAAAGCAGTTATAGTTTGGACGTACCAAATTTTACCAAAAAACTTTTCCATGCACATTCTTTTCGGCCGGGGGGAAAAGTCGTGTACCTTACACCCTTACATTTTTGGCCTGTGCACAAGAGGGTTAATACTAATAATAAGAAAGAGAATCAAGTTCACAAAATATACATAGTGTAAAGACTTTAGAAGCCTAAAATGCATTACAGGAGCAAGAGGGAAAGTAGTGGCAGCAGAGAACCATTGTAATAGATAAGTATTTCTGATACCTTCAGGACACACAGAACTGTGAAGCAACTGATAATGCAACAATAGAGCGAGTACCTATAGCATGGAAGAAATGGAGAGATATCTTGACTACTAGTAAATAAAAATGTCTCATTAGTAGAGAGAGCAAAGACTTCTGATGGAGACATAAGGTCTGTACTACTGTTTTCAGCAGAAACATGAGCACTGACATGAAAACAAATTTTGTAAAGATGTTACCATATAATATTAAAATTCATAAAATTCATAAGCAGAGTAACACACACAGAGCATATTAAAAGAGGAAGGACTGATGGAGATATATGGTATCCAGAGGCTGGAAAAGATGACAGATCTCAAATACTGAGATGTTCTGAACATGGGATGAAAATAAAGGCGGAGCAGTTGGTTAGAAAAGTAGTAATAGATATGGAAGTAGCAGGATGAAAACATGCAGTAAATCATGGAAGGGTTATATTAAAATCTTTATATGATAGGAGTTGGATGGAGGGATGGATTATGAAATTTAGGGACAGGCCCATATATGATAGGAGTTGAGGCAGTGTGCAAGACAGAACACAGAGGAGAGCACTCATTTCACATCCATTCCCACAAGGAGAAAAGCTGATGTGAGATTTGTAAAATAAGAGATTAAGTAGTGCAGTTACCCTGTTAAGTGAATTGAGAGTTTTCCACAAACTCGGTAGAGTATTCTCATTGACAGCGACAGGATATTTATCTCTGATAACAAAGAAAGAAATGCAATTGCACACTAATGGGTTATTAGAAATAATCATGACCCTAAAGGTGTTACCTTTATACAAGAACAAAATACCCAACCTTTAATCTTTTATTAATGGCAGAAGCTTCTTCCATCTTCCGCTTCAATACATTCTGTTGTTTTGAATGTAATCTTTCCATTTTGAGAATCTGGTATTGCTTCCGCCTATCTTGCTCCTTGAGACGAGCAACCTGAGAACATATACAATCACATAGTTCATCACAATTTTAGTAATTGAACAAATAAAAAAAACATTACACGTTGTGTCAGTTCTAAATACAATGAAATGTTTCTGATATTTTGGTTTTAAATACACTAATAGTATCCTCATAATTCATTTAGGCAAAATTACATAAATCATTTGCAGTACAAAGCAGATTAAAATTAATTATTATTAATAGGTGTTAGTTTTTCCAGACCTCTGAGTCTCAAGTAGACTCTTCTCGGGCTGGTTCTCAGGGATCAATCCTAGAGAAAGGGAAAAAAAAAAAAAAAAAAAAAAAAAAAAAAAAAAAAAAAAAAAAAAAAATTAAAACAAAAAAAAAAAAAAAAAAAAAAATAAAAAAAAAAATAAAAAAAAAAAAATAAATCAAATAAATAAATAAATTTAGACTTTATTTGAGAAACCCGTCTTATTTAAAAAAATTTATGATTTTATTAATTGAAAAATCCCTGCTTTCCGCAAGAATATTTTTCATTTCTGAACTCCGCAGATAAATAGATCTTTGCTGGGTCCAATTTGGGCACTCAACAAGCAAATGCTGTACTGTCATGGTATTTGACATCTGTTACATTTCACTGGGTCAGCATGTGGTGTTGACATTAAGTGACCATTGTGATCTTGTGTGTCCTATACGTAGCCCTTGCTAGGATCACCTCTTTTGCTCTTTCCTCCTGTGAGGATGTCCTCCATGCATAGACTTCAGTTTTTATATTTTTAAGTTTGTTTGTTGTTGGCACCGAGGCCCATTCTTCTTTCCAATCCTGGTAAATTAATGTGTTTTAACTGATTTTACCCATCTGACACTGGGGCATATGAAATTGTTGGAGGGATAGTGCAGGCTTAATTTGGCAGCAGAGTCTGCATATTCATTTCCTTTTATTCCCACGTGTGCTGGGATCCAACATATTTCCATTGATATTCCTGATTGGAGGAGTTGATGAATTTTTATTTGAATTCCTGTACTATTTGGTTTCCTGATTTATACTGTCCTATTGCATCTATAGCGCTACGTGAGTCACTGAAAATTACAGAGACACTTGCTTTTGCCTCAGATATCATATCTAGAGCCATCTGTATGGCTGTGACTTCAGCAGTAAATACTGATGATATTGAAGGTAGGCTTTTTTTACTTAACATATTTTTGTTTCGAATATGCAGATGCTCCTACTCCAACATTATTTTTGGAGCCGTCTGTATATATCATAAATTTGTCCGCCTTTTCTTCTAATGTGCTCCAAAGCATGTTGGCGGTACATTTCCGTACTTGTCATTTGTTTTTTGAGTAGGTAAGACAGGGAGGTACATATCTTTACTCTATTTAAAATCCATGGTGGTGGCAATTCCATTGGTGGGTGAAAAATTGGATTCATATTATGTACTGTTCACTATGTATCTAGCTCTTTTTGGGAAAGAGCTTGTACTATTAACTGCTGTTACTTGATTACAGTTTTGGAAGCAGTAAGTTGCAGGAGACGATCCGCTTGCATTGAAAGACCTCTTTGTATTGTTATTAAATTACGGTGATGTTTTAAGGGCAAATACCTGCCTCCACCAAAAGTTGATTTTTGTTGTTGGGGACGATCGGAAAGCTCCTGTGCACAATCGCACGCCTTCATGGTGCACTGCATCGAGAGATTTTAATGCAGATTCTGAGGCGGATGAATATATTGGACAGCAGTAATCTATTATGGATAAGACTGTTGCCTTATACAGATTAAAAAAAAAAAAAAATTACATAAATGCTTACAATGATAAAATCTTTGCATCAGATAGAACAAGTTACTAAACATTACTTTACTAAATAAGAAATCCTACTCTGCCCATGTTCAAGAAGTCTTAAAAAAGAAAACAACTTACTTCTTTATCTTTCTGTGCCTTCCACAATCTGAATTTCTCATTGTCTTCCTTCATTTGGCGAATCAGCTTTACCCTAGTTGCCTTCATATTCTGAAACATAAGTGATGGTGATGATGAACATTGAAAAAAATTATATAGGTTATTATTATCTAAGCAGACCAGTGAAATATATAATTATGATTGACACACTGTCATAGAAAATGTACGGCAAGCTGCACCTACTTTGTATTTAACAATTATAAGTCTAAAGGAAAATTAAACGCAAACACATGCTACGTATACAAGTCAATTAGTCATAGAGAGCTTTACTATAACATGCATTTTGTGCAAAAGATATCACATAATTACACTTCCCAAAAATTGAAGCTCCTGGAACCTATGCTGTTGGTGTTACCCAGTAAACACAAGTATTCACGTTGTAAGTTAAGCTCTCTCTGGCTGACTTGATTACATAGTAGTACAATGGATATCGAACTTAATCCGTTCCAGAAGGCTGGTCAAAATGCAATTTGTTCAAAGAAATAGAGGGAATCAGGATAGTTTGTTCCAGCACACCCAAAAGTCACCCATTTCAAATTTTTCTATTATTGATACATTCAAAAGTTAAATTAAGAATGGAAAATACTAAAACCATACGTTATACAAAGTAAATTTTTGAAAAATTTTGTGTGTGTAAGATTTAAAAACGGGTGAAATTGGTGCGTGCGGCTGGCTGGGATTGCGGGAGAAGAAAAATGGGAACCCCTCAAGGAAACAAAATAAAATGGTCAGAGTAGGCAAAGAATAACAAAATCAATTTTATTCACATTTTGCAAGGATAATCAAAGGAATCAATAGTGTGTATCCGTTTTGTGTGTGTGTGTGTGTGTGTGTGAGAGAGAGGGAGAGAGAGAGAGAGAGAGAGAGAGAGAGAGAGAGAGAGAGAGAGAGAGAGAGAGAGAGAGAGAGAATAATTGTTGACATATTTATGCTTGAATTTTGAGTGCAACAAGGAGATTAAGTCACAACACATCAACATACTGTTGGCAAAGAGCAGAATATAAAATAAACACGAGGATTAATGATTAAAGATTGCATGTAGGAAAAGGAAAGCGATTAAATAACTTTTCACAAGGAAGTCGTTTAAACACACAATACAAGGCATGCAGAAGCTGAACATGGCACCAGTATGTTTATTATGGGGCAGAGTTACTATGCAGAAGCTGAATGTGATGCCAGGAGTATGTTTATTATGGAGTCGAGTTACTTTTAACAGTGCTACAAAATTGTAAAAAGCAAGTGTTGTAACTACAGGAGAAGTAAACTAACAGAGCATGGATTGAAAGTTTTAAGAGAGCATACTGGATGAGAGATTAAGAGACTGTAAAGATCAGGAAACAACAGTATGGATTCATGAGAGAAAGAGGGACAGTGGATGCCATCTTCATAATAATTCAGCAACAGGAAAAGAGGCTAGAGGGGAACCAAGAGCTCTATTGTGCATTTATAGACCTAGAGAAACCATATAATCCCAAGAGAAGTGATGTTTTGGTGTTTGAGGAAGAGGAAAGTCCCAAATAAGTTTGCAAGGCTGGTCGAGACCGTATATCAAAGAACGAGCACAAAAGTGATAACAGCAGTTTGAGAAATGGAAAACTTTTAAGTTATTGTTGCATTACACCAGCAATCAGCATTAAGCCCAATTGTGTGTGCTGGTCATGGATGTGTTGAGTGAAGATAACAGGAATGAAGAGCTGTGGGAGTTGTTGTACGCCGATGATCTGGTGATTACTGCTGAAAATGAGGAGGACCTGCAGAGAAGGGTTGGAGAGTGGCAGGAGTCTTTAGAGGAGTGGCTTAAAGGTAAATGTGAATAAAACAGGTTTTGGTGAGCAGTACAGAAGATAGAGACAGAATATGTCTATCAAGCTAAAAGTCAAGATCTACAGCAAGTGATAAGACAAGTGTTGATGTATGGATCAGAAACATGGGCTCTAAGAAGACAAGAGGAAGTAAAGCTTGAGAGAACAGAGATGGGAATATCACTGCTTAAGAGATTGGAAAATTATGAAATAAGAAGGGCATGCTTAATAAAGATTACAGAGGTGATAAGAGAGTCACGAATGAGATTTGATGGGCTGTCATGAGGATGGATGATGAGGAGGAAGTGAATAGAGCTTGGGAGGAACCTATTCAAGGAAGAAGATCTAGAGGGAGACAGAGAATTAGGTGGAGAAATAAAGTGAAGGAAGATATCAGGAGAAGAGGTTTGGTGGAGGATAATGCCTTTGATAGAAGGCAGTGGAGAAGGCAATCAAGCAACCGACCCCTTAATGTAGGGATAATGGTGGGAAAGATGACAATTTCACAGGGATTTTACGGTGACAAAAAGAAGTGATACGGTCAAATTGAGAGGAAGTGAAAAAAATGGGCAAAACGCCAAAATGTAGTGAAAGAGAATAGTCATCCTAGCTCAGCTGGGACTTCCCACCCAATAACCCACCACCATCCCTTCCCTCTTCTCTCTATTGTCAAGAGTCTACTTAAGACTTAGAGGTCTGGAAAAACTAGGCCCTATTAATAATAATAACCCACTCTATTGTCTCAAGTTGCGCACCAACACTGGTTCAAATAAGACTGGTTTTTCAATTTTTTGTAAGTGTAATATTGCATTTGATCATTTTTATATTTTATAAGTAAGTTAAATTCCCATTTATTTTTTTATGTGAACTATTCCTGCTTTTATGTACAACAATAATGTTATTACTCTCTTCTCCTCTCCTCAACAATATAAATGCTCCCACCCTCTATCTCAAGTTAGCTTTGCATCACCGCAATGATGTGTAATTTTGTTTACCATTATTTTGTTGACTGTGCCTATCAATAAACTATATAATGTACATAAAAATGTTAATACAGTTTTTCTCATAGGAAACAGTAGGCAGTAGAGTACAAGTATAAACAAGACAATCGGTTAATTCAAAGTATGAGAATTTGTTTAATATTAAGAAACGTTCAAGAATCGAGATACGACTGTATATCAATTCTTAAATTAATTATTTTATTTTCATTTTCTGCATTAGTGAAATGGTATGGTCATTATGGGCAGCCCCCAGTTATTGGCAGGGGGGTTCTGTTCTTGGCAGAGTCCTGGTAAGTTAAAACCGCCATTAACCAAAACTTGGTGATTTATGGCGCTGATATCGAGCTTAATGGGCGCCCTCCTTTATGGTATGTTATGAGGCCATAAACTCAATTATTAGCACCTTATGGCCACTGATAACCAGAACTCAGCGTGTTATGGTGCCATAAATTGGTGATTTTAAGGCGCTAGACAAGTGCCACAAAACCAGATTGCCATTAACCAAGACCACTGATAACCAAGAGCTGCCTATTCCTTTACAAAATGTATAAAAAGCAAATTTCATTTTATACAATGTTTTTATAGCAAAACATGAAGTTTCCATAATAAAACTAATATTGTAATACTTACCTGAACCCCTAATTAGGCCTGGTCACTGACCAGCCCAAACTGTATCCCTACAGATTTACCCACTAAGTGGGTAATTTCAACTCAGTGGTACCAATGCTGCAGGTAAAATCTAGTCAAACGAGTTACCTGTGTTACCGTTGGCAACGCTGGAGCAAATACTGGCCACCAAAGGCCCATCTCCTCAATTGAATCATTCACTATCCAATTGAAGTGGGGAGGAGGGTGGGAATCATTCAGGTGTGCCGGTAGGGAGGAGGGTGGGAATCATTTAGGTGTTCAGGTGGGGAGGAGGGTGGGAATCATTCAAGTGTTCAGGTGGGGAGGAGGTGGAATCATTCAGGTGTTCAGGTGGGGAGGAGGGTGGGAATCATTCAGGTGGGGAGGAGGGTGGGAATCATTCAGGTGTTCAGATAAGTACTACAATATTAGTTTTATGAAAACTTCATATTGCAATACACTCAACACTGAATTAGCCCATTAACGAAATTTTGAATGGAGGTGGGATCAATCTAATTCAGCCCAACCTATCCACGGAGCAACCGTAGGTAACTCATTATCAACCTACCATGTATAAGAATGCATGTTGCTGAAACTGACAAGCAACGTGCCAAAGGGGATCATCAAATCCGGAGTAGTCATGACGAATTATCTTTATTACTGCTATATATATATTACTACTACTACAAGTTCGACTTTTCATTGGCTGGCGTCCAGGCGTCAGAAACTCTCGAGGCGCGCTGACCTTCTCAGGTGTGTTGCGTCACCTGGAGCCGGGTTTTCATTGGCTGCGACCATGGTGACGTAACTTCTGGTATTTCTTCCAACCTCTTCAATATTGGTCCCGTCCTGGGCGCTGGTTGTTATCGTCTGGAGGGGGGGCTGGGCTTTCCTTACACAGGTGGGCAGCAGGAAGGGTTCCTGTGTCGTATTTAGGAGGGGTTTTGTTCAAGAATGAATAACGCCTCAAGTAGGCGTAGGTGTCGGTGATCGGGGGCTCTTTCAATTATCTCCATGTTTTTTATGATGTCCTCTCACATGACCTGCTGTTGGTGGGCAGTGAGGGCGTGATGTTTGATGGCACCGTTCTAGGCGTGACAGGAGATCCTCTTAGACAGTCGTAACATTGTCATACCGATATAAACTCCAGGACATCCTTGGATAGGGCATGTGTACCGGTAGACGACGTTATTCTGCTTCAGGGGATCTCCTGAAGGCGGGGTGGGGTTATTCCTCATAACCAGGTCTCTTGCTCTCCGGTTCTTATAATAAATTATAAGAGAGAGCCTCTTCCCTTCCTCCACGGGGGTGACGTTCTCTTCCACAATCTTCTTGATGCACCTCTCCCCTTCTTTGTATCCATGGTGCATGAAGGACTAGTAGAAAATTCGTACATCCTCGGAGGGGGGGGATTCTCTTTATTCTCTCCGTCCTCCATGTACCACTTGTTTAAAGCTGTTCTTATCTCCCTGTTGATCAACTTGTTGGAGTAACTGTTGTTAATCATCATTTGTGAGGCTCGATCCAGTTCTTCGTGGGTGTCCTGCCATGCTGAACAGTGCGTTAAGGCCCTCCTCACAAAGGCCCTGACGGTGGTGGTCTTAAACCTCGCAGGACACTCACTCTCTCCGTTTAAAAGTCCCAATTTGGTAGATTTGGTGCAGACGGTGGTGGTCATCTGCGGGGTAGTCTTCGTAATTAGGACGTCGAGGAAGGGGAGCCGATCTTCACTGCTGTATTCAATTGTGAAATTAAGGGCGTCCTCTTTGCCAACTTTTATATGGGTACCGTTGAAGAGCGGGTTTTTTCACAGCACCGATGTCCCTGGACGTATGCCAGATACATCGATGACATATTTGTTCAACCGGACTCTGAGGAAGACTTTGCCAGCAGTTCCTGCGCAACAGCTCCCTTAATTTCACAATTGAATACAGCAGCGAAGATTGGCTCCCCTTCCTCGACGTCCTAATTACGAAGACTACCACGAAGATGACCACCACCGTCTACACCAAATCTACCAACTTGTGACTTTGCTTAAATGGAGAGAGTGAGTGTCAAAGAATTTACTTTTGCTTAAATGGAGAGAATGTACTTCAAATGCAAAGAAAGTACTTCAACGTCAGTGTTGAGTCTAAGGTACCGTTTGAGTCAAAAGTACCTCCCATGTGGTAATTTATACTTCTTATTCATGTAGGTAAAAACAAATCTCCTCACCTAGTCATCCAACTCAGTCGGTAAGGATGCTTGCAGAGGAAGTACCTTACCGTCAGTGTTGATTCCAAGGTACGGCCCGAGTCTGAAGAACCTCCCATGTGGCTAGTCAGCCTCTCATGTATGGAGGAGAAGTTGAGTGTGCCGGACCTTCGAGTTCTCTACTGCTCACTGATGCAGATGACTGTGCTGAAGAAGTTGAAGTTATTCCAACATGCCATCAGGATCTGCCTAACCTCAAGGACCCAAAGGAACAATACACTCAGCCTAAGCTTGACCAAAAACTTTTGAGTTCATTTAGACTATCACTGACTACTAAAGTTCTAACATCCAAACAATACCAAGCTAATTATAAAACCAAGTTGCCTGCAATGACAGGACCCAGCAAGTAACCTTTCCTTGAAGAAACTAAAAATCCCTATGGTAGAGCATTGTGAAAACCCACACAGACTTCTCAAATAACCGCCTCCAAGATTGCCGACACTGAAAAATTCCTCCAGAAAGCCGAAGGGTGGCCATCTGCGATACTTTGCGCCCTTGGAAGCGAACAACAACTCAAAGGCTCCGAAAACAATGAAGAACCAACCGATGGTTAACTAATAATCCCTCGCAAGAAGAAACTAATTGCAATTTGGAAATGGAACGAGATGGACACCTAGGGGAGACCAAACAAGATTCTCACACAAGGTAAAAGTTCCCCAGTATGTGACAAATAAACTTTGAGAGCTTGAACCGGACACAGCAGCATTTGATTCATCACCTACTATACAATCATCCAACAATGCTGCAGCGACTCTACTTATGACAACGATGACATGAAATTGACCATCAAGGAGACAACTTGTTTTCTAGAAGACTGTTGCTGAGCACAAGAGGTGCCCTCAACAGAACCTTAGAACTTACACCTTGAGGGAGAAGGGGGAATCTGCTACTAAACACTGCCTGCTCCACACCGGGGATCCAGTAGATCCTACCCTCCAGGCTTGTGGTTCTCCATGACCTCCAGCACCTGTTAGGGCTGGTTCTGGAACAGGCAGGGGAGCTGAAAGTGAATGATTACTATCACCTACGCTACGACTCCTATCTCTATTTCAATTAGCTTGGTCATGAAATTACCAAACAAGTTAGACATTCCGTCTTCCAATTCTGAAGTGTTCCTACTCTAACTCTTCTTTGCTTAACTCTCACGATTTTGCCGCTATCTTCTATTTGCTCTTAAGAGACTAGAGATTCCGACAACTAAGGTAGTCCTCAATGTGATCTAATGAACTAATCCTTACATTCTTTACACCTCTGTATGACTTGCATTGCACTTCCCTACAGCTAAAACAAAAAGAATGCATCATTTTGAGGGTACTCATCCTTCGTTGCACAGGAACAAAGCATACCGACATCTCAACCAGCAGCTGTTGGGAGGTGAGGCTGATGAAGCAGAGATTGAGGTAAGGATTTTCATGATGAGGCTCGACCATCTCCTCCCAACGATAACAAGAAGTTCCAAAACAATCAAAATACAATCCAAATCGGTGAAAATCGGGAGAAACGTGGTAAACGAAAGCCAAGGATATCAAACTCTATCAAGGCCTCAGTAAACATTGTGAGGATCGGGCTAAAAGACCAAAAGTTCGCTGAGAGAAGGAATACATCCGGCTCTCCATTCAAACAAATAACAATTGAGAAGTATATTTAAAACTACCTAATGAAAGATGGGTGGAGTGGATTATGAAAACTGAAGAAAATTGTTTATGGGCTCAAGGATGCACCAAAAGTATGGTATTGTAAGGTGGTAAGAGTAGAAAGGCAAGAGAAGTAGACTAGAACCTAATATATTCTTTTGGAGAAAACAGTAAATTAAATGGTACCCTATTTTGTGTGCACATGTAGATGATTTTTGCTTTGAAGGAATTGAAGGATTTTTTAAGGCAACCATGGGGAAATTGAAAGGGAAATTGCAAGTAGGAGAACAAGAAAGTAAAAGTCTTAGGTATGTATATAGAAGAAATAGTAAATCATAAGGAAAATTGAATTTATCTTAATCATTGGCAGTATATAAATTCGATTCGAGAACCCAAAGCTAGAAGACTTACAGGTAATAGTGTTAAGACAAATGGAGTTAACAGAGAATAGATCAATGGTAGGACAGTAGAATTGAGTATTGCTACATGCCATGCCAGACATATCATACTATGTTAGTGAATTAAGTAAAGCTTTTAAAGAAGGAAAGAGTCAAGATATGAAAAAGATTGTTAAAATAGTGGGAAAAACTAAAAACATATTCAAGAAGGTCATACACAATTGGGTTATGTGATATCTTTGACAGGTAGTAAGAAGTTCCACATGGTAGAAATCCAGACTAGCAAAATCCACGAGAAATAAAGGAGGTGAGATGGATAAAAGGAAAGCATCAAATATCTGGTGTGTTAACTAAAGCAGGAGTTTCAGGGGAAAATATTAGAAATTAATTAGTGTAAAGAATTTGAGAATAATGAAGATTAGAGGGGATTAGGATAAGAAGAGGTTGGAGGGGAGGAAGGAGATAAGTGTGATTAAATATCAGTTTTAGAAATTTCATCATTATCATCTTATTTTCTACATTAGTGAAATGGTAGGTCCTTATTCATTTACGAAATGTATAAAAAGCACGTTGGAACAAGCAAAGCACATTGGAACAAGCAAAGCACTTTGTTGTGACAAAGAGAACTCTTATGAATAGGTTGTATGTATATTGTGGGTTGTATGTCTGTTTGGTGGTTTTTTAGTTGTAAGCTAGTGAAAAAATTCATGACTGATCTGAATAAAGTTGTGTTACTTATGTATTGAGGATGAAGATTTATTCCTTGAATGAAACTGAAGTAAATTGGAGTTAATAAAATTTTACTATAATTACCAGATTCAAATCTGTAGGTCCATACATGCAAAGAAAAAGTTAAATTTTTCAGTTTCAATTTCAGTCTCTACAACAAATAAAATTAGGACTAGAATTATTTTTACCCCACAGAATAAAAGAAAGGAAACTCAAGAAAAAAAATATTTGCCAAAATTTTCATGGAAGTTTCCACAGATCCACAAACAAATAAAATGTCAACCGTTCAGTGTTTCAATTTCAGTTCTTTATGTCTCTAAAATAAAGATTAGTAATATTTACACTCCCTGAAGATGAGGATTTAACCATAAAGCAAAGTAGAATGAAAACAAATGAAACAAAATTTTACCAAAATTTTCAGGTGAATTTCTACAGGTTGATGAACAGTAAAACATGACAAATTTTTAATGAATTTGTCAAGTGTTTCAAGCCACACTCTCTTTCACCCAAAAAATGAAGGTCAGTGTTATTCATATACTCTGAGAATTAAAATTTAGTCATAAAATAAAACAAGTAAATTTTAGGAAATAGACTTTTACCAGCATTTTCAGCTGATATCTGCAGATCTATATGTACTGAAAATATGTGCATTATCAGTTCCAGTTTCACTCCATGACCAAGAAATGAAGATTTGTGTTATTTACGCACATTGAGGATGAAGATTTTGTCACAAAATGTAATAGAGAGAAATTGCAGAAAATAAAATTTTACCAGAATTTTAAAGGAAATTTCAGAAAGGCCATTTACAGATAAAATATGAATGTTTCAGCCGTTCAATTTTAGTTCTCTATGATTCAAAAATTAGATTAGAGTTTTTTGTGCAATCTGATGATGAAGGGTTATTCACAGAATAAAATTGAAAGAAATTGGAGGTAATCAGAGTTGACTGGAATTTATAGGCAAATTTCCGCTAAATCTAGACTTAGGGTGCCTTGATAGATGATTTAGTGTATAAAAAAGCATTATCTAATAATCCCAAAATTAAGAAATGGCAGAAAGTTATCACATCCTGTATAAAAACTTTAAATTCATAAAAATTCAGTTCTCAATTCAAGTCTGGTTACACAGAAAATAATGAATTAGAACAATTACCAAGCTTTCTTACCTGCATTTTCAACTTAATTTCTTACCTGGATTTCAGAGTTTAATTTTGCAACTTTTTGCTCTGACTGCTCTTTCATGCGTAGGAGTTTATCTTGCTCCTTTTGCTTCTTTTTTAAACCCAAAATCTGACCCTCTAATTCTTGCACTCTCTTTCGACGCTGTTCTGCAATTCTGCAAAAATACAGAAAAAAAACATTTCCCTAACTCTGTAACCACCCTCTGAAAGTCAAATCATTTCTGGTGCAGCAGTTACTTCTTATATAGTCACACAAATAAGAATAGTCGTATGTGAAAACATTTTCTGTCAAGGACCAGTATGTTAAACAGAAGGCTGAGCACACTAACATGAAAACCAACCTTTAAAACCTTTTGCATTCTACTGACACGTGACATTTGTGTATATAAAATATCTAAATGTATTTGTCTAAAAAATGGTAAAAAATTATTTATCTAAAAAATATATAATTTTACATATACCATATGAGATTAAGTTTTTTATACAAATCCATTATTAATAATTAGCTTTATTTCACATGAAAAAGACAAAACCACATTGACTGAAGATTTGGAAAAAAGTTCTTTAGAACAAACCAAACTCACAATCCAAAGTCTGCTAACCAATTAATCACTCTTCTAGGTGCCAACCTCCATTTGAAAGAGGGAAGGGGAAGAATGCCACAAGATTTTGATAAACATATTTGTATAAAGACTTATGTAAAAACATCATCATTATTATTAAGTAATAATCCCTCAATTATCCAGATTAATAGAGCCCAGGCCCTGTTGGATAAGGGTGATATCTAGATAAGGGTAAGTAAAAAAAAAAAAAAAATCTTGGGTGTTCAAAGGCAACTCTGTACTCTCTCTCCTCTTACCTTGTCAATACCACATAACCATAAACACTAAACTTTAAACAAAAAACTTTATTCAAAAGGCAATTATCTACCTTATTTCCCTTAATTTGAAAAAATATATTCTATGAATACTTAAAGCAAACCCCATTTATTCCTGTCATACAAACACACTACTGTAGGATAACCTACAATGTTTTTCATTTTACCCAACGTAAAATACAAGAAACAAGAACTGTATATAAGATGCAAGGGGATGGTGCAGATGCGGAGAAAATTGCAGATTCATGCACAAAATGAATAATTATGATGAAGGAAGATCAAATATATTGGAAAAGTTCAATTTTTTAATGTCAGAATTTCTGGAAATGAAGAAAAGAACATACCAGAACAGGAAAGAGACATGGGAAAATCCTTATTATTACCCTTATTAAATGAAGGGGATAACACACAAACCATCATAGTGATAAATGTGCAGGGTTTAGTTACGAGTAACTCAAAAAGAAAAATAGAGTTCTTAGAAGAACTAATCCAAATTTAAAAGAAAATAGATATAATGAATATAAGTGAAAACTGGTATCCCAAGAGACTGGTAGTGATGATCAAATAAAGGGGTTCCAAACTATTAGATCAGATAGAAAAAACAGGAATCAAGGGGGAACCACGATATATGGGAAAGACATAAAACAAGGAAAAATATATGAGAAATATAGTAACTCAGAATGTGAACTAATAGCGGTAGAATTTGAATCTGAAAAATTAATGAACATAGTTATATATAGACCCCCTGATACTAAAGAGTTCGACACAATAATAGAAAAATTAGAGGATATATGTAGAAATCACAAAGACTGGACTATTCTCCTATCCGGAGACTTTAACTTTCCTTTCATAGATTGGAAAGAATGAATAGGAGATTGTGGTTGTATTTATACATATTAAAAAGAGAGTAATAGTAGTGCAGATAAGAAGAGGCAATTTGAAAAGCTATTAGATGTGCTACTAGAATACAACATTCAACAAATATCACCTGCCAACAAGAAAGGAAAATACTTTAGACCTAGTATTTTTGAAAGAGGTGAATTATGTTAAAGAAATAATAGTTTATAATGCGAGTATTTCAGACCATAATGTCATAGAATTAACAGTCCATTCCAAAGCAAGTGAAATCAGAGATAAGAAAGATGAAAAAGTGGGAAGGATATGGAAAATACAATTTCTACAGTAAAAATAGAAAATGGTCAGAAATAAATGAAGAATTAAACAAAGTTTGGGATAAAATATTTGAGAAAATAGTGGATAAATATATACCGAAGAAGAAAAGTAAACATCAGTCATGCAAACCAAGAGACAGAAGGATCTTGTTCCAGAAAATCAGAAAGTGGAAAAAAGGTCTTGCAAAAGAAAAAAATGCATGGAAAGTGATGGAACTAAAAAGTAAGATAGAAAATGCAGAACAAAAGATTATACAATTAGAAGAAAATTAAAAACGGGACTTGGAAGAAATAACCCAAGTAAATATAAAGCAAAACCACAAACTACTGTACTCATATGCAAAAAAGATGAATAAAAGAAGAATAGAAATAGGTCCTCTAAGAAATGAAAGGAGATTAAAGAATGAAAAAAAAAGGAAATATGCACCATATTGGCAGAAAGATATAAAAGAGAATTTACCCCTAAAATGATAATGAAGATAATGATACGGAAATAAGGGATGGAAATAGCGAATATTTATCAGACATAGATATTAATGAAGCCGACATTGTGCAGGCTATTAATGAAATTAAAAATGGATCAGCAGCTGGGCCTGATGGTGTCTCTGCTATTTTGTTAAAGAAATTAGTTCATTCTATCACAAAGCCCCTTGCAATATTATTAAGGCAAAGTGTAGATACAGGCAAGATTTATGATGAGCATAAATCAGCATATATTACCCTTACTTACAAAAGTGGATCAAGATTAGAGGCAAGTAATCATAGGCTTGTGAGTCTAACATCACATATGAAAGTGTATGAATGGGTAATGAAGAAAAATATTATGAAACATTTAATATAAAATAATTTTTTAATATAGGACAACATGGTATTGTACCCGGAAAAAGTACACAAACCCACCGTGAGAACATATATAAAAATATGAAAAACGGAAAAGAAACAGATGTGGTTTATCTCGACTTTGCAAAAGCTTTTGACAAGGTAGACCATAATATATTAGTGAAGAAAATTAGAAAGCAATATAGTTGACAAAGTAGGAAGATGGATAAAAGAATTTTTACACAACAGAAAACAGATAGTTATTGCAAACGATGAGAAATTGGATGAAGCTAAGGTAATATTCAGTGTGCCACAAGGTATCGGTGCTAGCTGCTTTGCTGTTCGTTATTATGACTGCAGACATAGACAGTAATGTTAAGGACTTGGTAGTGAGTAGTTTTGCCGATGACACAAGAATAAGTAGAGAAATTACTTGTGATGAAGATAAAAATGCGCTACAAAGAGACCTTAACAAAGTATATGAATGGACAGAGGTAAATAGGATAGTATTTAACTCTGATAAATTTGAATAAATAAATTATGGAGATAGAGAAGGAAAGTTATATGCATATAGGGGACCTAATAACGAGACAATCACTAACAAGGAAGCAGTTAAAGACCTTGATGCGATGTTGAATAGGAACATGTTATGCAATGATCAAATAGCAATTCTATTGGTAAAATGAAAAGCAAAAATGGGAATGTTGTTACAGCACTTCAAAACAAGAAAAGCTGAACACATAATTATGCTTTAAGGATCTTGACTACTGGGAAAGACTACAATTTTTAAAATTATATAGTCTAGAAAGAAGATAACACTACAGTAAGTCCTCGGGTTACGCCGGTCTCGACTTACGATGTTTCGTGGTTACGAACGCGCCCCCATAAAAATATAAAAAATAATATTTTGCGTCGTTCCGTCTTACACGGTTTAGCGTCGTAAGCAACGTAAACAAACGCGAACTAGTTCCGGGCGCACGGCGGAAGAATACGCTTTGTGGGGGAGAGGACGGCGTCGCTTTGCTACGCTCATTCCTCGCCCATACGCCATTTTGGTTGTTTACACTGCCTCTCTCTCCCTCGTGTTGTATCGTTTTTGTAACTTTTTGCTCTTTGTTATGGCTCCCAAGCGCAAGGCGGACTCTTCTGATGGTAGTGCATCGAAGAAAAGAAAGGCCATCACCATGGAAATTAAAGTGGACATTATAAAGCGATCTGAGAAGGGAGAAACGCCAACAAACATTGGCCGCTCGCTTGGCCTTAGCCGTTCGACCGTTGCTACCATTATCAAAGATAAAGAGCGCATCGTTGAACATGTGAAAGGATCTGCTCCTATGAAAGCGACAGTGATAACTAAGCAGCGTAGTGGTCTAATAATTGAAATGGAAAGGTTATTGGTGCTTTGGTTGGAAGACCAAAATCAACGACGTATCCCAGTCAGCCTTATGGTGATTCAGGAGAAGGCGAAAAGATTGTTTGAAGCGTTGAAAAAAGAAAAGGGGGAGGGAAGTGAAAGTGAAGAGTTTGTGGCTAGTAGGGGTTGGTTTATGCGATTTAAGGCTCGGGCCAATTACCATAACCTTAAAGTGCAAGGTGAAGCTGCTAGTGGGGATGAGAAAGCAGCGAGTGAATTTCCTAAAACGTTGTCTGAGATAATTAAGGAGGGGGGTTATTCTGCTCAGCAAGTGTTTAACGTAGACGAGACAGGTTTGTTTTGGAAACGTATGCCTAACTTCTGGAGGTTCTTTTTCTCTTCACTAACCTCCCCCAGTCTCTCCAGCACCGCAGCTTCCTCTCCAGTGTGCAAGCCAATCAAATTAATAAAGGTAAGGAATTGTTCTCTCGTTGTTATTGATAGGTATTTACATTAAATCATGTGGTATTTTTCAATGTTCCGACTTACGCTGAAAATCGTGTTACGACGCATCTTAAGAACGGATCAACGTCGTAACTCGAGGACCCCCACATGAAAATTCAGCATGGAAACATATAGAAGGAATTGCCGAAAACATCATGGAGCTAAAAAATATCAGAAAGAGCAAGCAGAGGTAGATTAATAGTGCCCAAAACTATACCAGGAAAACTAAGTAAAGTACACAGGACATTAATCCACTACGCACCAGCATCAACAATGCAGCGTCTATTCAATACGTTGCCAGCTCATCTGAGGAATATATCAGGAGTGAGCGTAGATGTGTTTAAGAATAAACTCACAAATATCTAAGCTACATCCCGGACCATCCAAGATTGGAGGATGCAAAATATACCGGAAGATGCATTAGTAATTCTCTGGTAGACATTAGAGGTGCCTCACACTGAGGGACTTGGGGCAACCGAGCAAGATGTAAGGTAAGGTAAGGTAAGGTAAGGTAAGGTCTCTCTCTCTCTCTCTCTCTCTCTCTCTCTCTCTCTCTCTCTCTCTCTCTCTCTCTCTCTCTCTTTATTTTGCTTTGAGGTTTATGTATTTCATAATAAGTTACAGTACAGTACTCTTACATATCTCTTAAAGGCACTTGTAGATATAGTATATATTTACTAGTGGGGTTGATAACCTTACCTTTTGCCTGTTAGAAACAGATGCAAAAAGCTGGATTCCTTAGGGATGCTGAGATGAAAACAAATAGGAAACATGTCGTGTGCATAATTGAGTTCGTTGACGCATTCCAAAGACATGAGTTAATCACAGGAAAAGTTATCGAGTTTCATGTATGTAGCACACGTGTATCTACATCGGTTAGTGGGTGTACGTTCGTACATGCAAGTCACGGAAAATGACATAATCTCTAGTATGTGAATTAACAGAGTCATAAGACGACAAACTGTCAAAGTGGAGAGTAGCGATTTTGGCGTGGAAGAGGCGTTCGAGGTCCATCAGAAAAGATGGATTCGAAGTCACCATATAGGTAAATGGGATTTCACTAGACATGTTTTAACCCATGATAGGCAATGAAATTTTGGGACAGAAAGAGATAAAAGGGGGTACTTGCTTAAATATGATTTTGGGAAGAATATGATAGTTTAATGTTTCCTTTCTTTTTTTAGTTATTCTTAACCCATTTTATTCCATTTTCATGTTAGCTATTTTGGGAAACAGAAAGTATATTTTTGTAATAGTGGGAGTTTGAAAATGCCTAGTTTGATATTTTACTTTCAGCTCACTTCAGACGGCGACTCTTACAGGGAAGCATGAAAGGTAGGTCATGTTACCAAGTTAGGAGTTTTTTTCCATTTGTCTAATCGAGTGTCATTTTGACCTCGTAAGATATCCTTTAATAAAATGCAGAAGCAAAAACATATAAAATGATACAAAACAAGCCCTAATGAAGTCACTCACCTGTCTACCCCTCTTCACCCATCCCATACTGCATTCCCACCCCACTTTTAGCCAAGAAAATTCCTTTCTTGCTCAACCCACCTTCCAAAACAACCCTTTTTCTGTATAAGTTCTTGTATACAGCCTTATTGCTGCTTCCCTCCCATGGTACCCATCCATCTCAGACTCCTCCCCACCACCTTAGAAACTTCTCCAGGCTTCCCACATCCACCAAACCCTTTCTGTCTCATCATGTGTAAGCAGTGTTACCAACATTTTCCTTACGCCACACAGCACTGCCAATCATCAGACAGCAGTTTTTTCAAATATTTTACAGTGTGTTTATATATAATCTTTGGTCTCTGGTCCAGTGCTGTTGGATAAATTCATGTTTCATATCCAGATAATCAAGGAATTACTGTATTATTATCCAGAACGTGAACCTCTTCATATGAAAAAACCCACAGGGGCCACTGACTTGAAATCCAAGGTTCCAAAGAATGCTATGTCTAATAAAAAAAAATAACAGAATGTAATGGGAAATACAGAAAGAAGAGATCAGTTACTACAGAATAAAATATAAATTAATAAAGAAATAAAGAGATGCCTATGTAAGTAAGTTACTCAAATACAAAAACTGTTTTACGGTAGTAATGCATTGCATTGTCACTTGAACTTTTGAAGTTCCAGTTGCACACCATCCTCAGGGAGATTGTTCCACAGGCCAATGGCATGAGTAATAAAGGACCTCTGGAACTGAGAAGTACAACAGCGATGCAAGTTACCGTATAGAGGTGCTGCGATTTGGCAAATCTGGTTGCTCTCAGCAAGAAAAGAGGATCAGGGATCAATTGTGAAAAGTAAAAGATCTATGTTAAAATACAACTTACAATAAGTTTACAGGCAAGGAACCAATTACTTATACTTGGCCTGCTTTGCAATCAAGGGGGTAACAGTACCAGAACCCTTGAAAATAATGACAACTTAGATGAGAAAAATAAAAAGATATACTACAACAGACAGCAGAGCATACAATGACCTCAAGAAATATTTCTATAAATAAGGTATACCACAACAGAGGACATAACCCTACACGGTACAAGTACCAGGCACTTGAGGCACAAAGAAAGCTTCTTCCAGAAAAACACATCATATATGCAAGAGAAATGAGGGATGATTGCCACAAAGAGGAGAAAGATAAATTAGAAGGCCTCGACTTACAGCACATGACCCGCCACATTGATCACTCTCAATATGAAACATCCATAGGTGCTGTGCCACAAGTGTAAGAGGGAAACTTGTCGAGGCCAAAGGGTAAAAGACCCAACAGTAAAACTAAAAAGCATACAAGAAGAGAATGCTCATGCTCCAGGAGCAATAATCGTGAGCTTGTAAAAACATACGAATGAACTTATTAAGAATAGGAACATAAGAATGGGATGAAACAGAACAATAACTTCTACAGAACACTGTTGTGTAGATCCTTCAATGCAAAGCACACCATCCAAGCAGTATTCAGCAAGCTGGGCATGCATAGTGGGGCTCCTACTTTCAAGTCAAGTGTGACTAGATCTATTTCACACAGAATAAAGCTAGTTATGATTTATAGATATAGTATAACAAGTAGTCTGGGGAATACAAATCAGCTTCAAATAGGGATAAAACCAGAACCTCTACTATCAACTTACTTATTGCTTGTTGAACCACTAGATGCCACCTTAAGTTGCTGCATAAGCTCATCTCTTTCTTTGGATAAAATATCTACATGTTTTTTCAAGATCTTGCTTTTCTTTTTCATACTGGATCTTCATGGCAACAAACTGCGTGTCATTGTTACTCATCTTGCTCATCAGTTCCTCTTTCAGAGCAAGAGCTTTATTTAGATCCTGAAAGAAACAACAGTATAAAAGATTTGACAAAAAACTAAAGCTAAGAACTAATAGTGATAGGAAAACCTTTATAAAAAAAAGGGCCTTAAACCATATCTAAAAAATTTTCAACATTAAGTTATTTCTTCTAGAAGAGTACATAAAATTTTAAAAAAATAAAAGACCATGACATAAATGATCAAAGACACAGGAAGGAAGCCAAAGATGCATATTTATACGGACAGAAGACTATTAAAGTAGATCAGACCAACACGAGTAAATAATTTAAGTACTGTACATTTACTAAACACTGAACATACAGGTACATGAGAAGAGGAAAGACAAATATATATAGTAGAGTGAATGAGGACGAGACTTAGGATTGGATCATTGTTTACACTCTTAATAAGCTTGCCTTCACAATCCAACATACCCACTACAGGTTTGTACCTTATAATCAGTAAGTGGAAAAGTGAGAGCAAAGTAAAAGAAGGGACAATAAAGGACACAAATATGGATATAAGTGTGTGTGTTCATTCATTTGCCCTTCCCCTTTGTTTTTATGGTCACAAACTAACCCGATGATAAAGAAAATGTATATGTCTGATCAATAACACATTGCTGATAATCTTTTTTTACAACAGTAATCTAGATCTATAAGCAATTTTGTTACTTACCTCAACCAATTAGTGACCTCCCTCACATAAAAAATTACTTTTATTACAAAAAAAGTCCAAATCATGGTTGTGGCCTCCAAATGACACTTCCATTCTTTAGTCTTCAAGGCAAATGAAGTAAAGAACTAAAAGTGCCCATGTAAAAATAATTTGGTAATATCTGCCTGCTCATTATATCACGTTTTTTACCAAAAACCCCAAGGTTAATGCATAAACCGCAAGATCTCTATTCGTCGATACTTCCAATCCTCTGTGCTTGAAAACAGATCCCAATATTGCCTTATAACCTTTGATAGTCGCAGTAGACAGATTCCTATCTGTTCTCAGATATAATAGAAAATCTGCTATTTCTGTTATAGTTGTTTTAGAAGATGAAACATTATGCTCTTTACACCAGGCTCTCAACACAGTCCACTTTGCCTGGTAGACTTTACTTGAAGATTCCCTTCTGCACTGAGCAATAGTTCTCGCCGCTTGTCTTGAAAACCCCTTCGCTCGTAAGAGTTGTCGGACAGTCTGTAAGCGGTTAGGGCCAGAGTGGATAGTCCTTGATGGAACCTCCTGAAGTGGGGTTGTCTGATAGATCTGTTCTCTGAGGAAGTAACCATGGCCAATCCACTAGAAGGTCTAAAAGATCTGGAAACCATTCCTGTGCTGGCCAGAATGGAGCAATGAGAGTCATCGATACATTGTGATGTGTTCTGAATTTGTTGACGACTTCTCTCACCATCTTGAATGGAGGAAAAGCGCACAAGTCCTTGTTCGACCAGTCCAAAAGCATTGCATCTGTCGACCATGCTTTCATGTCCGGGGCTGGTGAACAATAAAGGGGGAGACGATGGTTTCTTGCTGTGGCAAACAGATCTATCATAGGTTTCCCCCAGAGTTTCCACAATTTGAGGCATATCACTGAGTTAATTATCCATTCAGTGTGAATTACTTGCCTCCTGCGGCTCAGTTCGTCTGCGAGTACATTGAATTTTCCCTGAACAAACCTCGGAATTAATGTAGTATGATTCCAATTCATCCATAACAGCAGGTTCCTTGCCATCTCGCAAAGAGAAAATGAGTGTGTCCCTCCTTGTTTCCTTATGTACGAGAGCGCTGTCGTGCTGTCCGAATGTATCGCCACTATACTTTGTTGCAAACTTTGTTCGCGAACTTCAGCAATCCCCAGTGGATGGCGGTCAGTTCCTTCCGATTTATATGTTACTGTTTTTGTTGTGCATTCCAAATGCCTGATTCTTCCTTTTCCCCCAGAATCACTCCCCATCCTTCATCTGATGCGTCTGAAAAGAACACTAGGTTGGGAACCTGCGGGAGGAGGGATCTCCCTTCTGCAAGTCTGTCTCTTGACTTCCACCATTGCAGGTCCTCCTTTATTTCTTGTGTGATACGGAACATAAGAGTCCGGAAACTTCTTTCTGTTCCAGTTCGCTCTGAGGAAGAACTGTAGGTTCCTCATATGCAGTCTCCCATAGTGTCACGAACTGTTCTATTGAGGATAGTGTGCCCAAAAGACTCATCCATTCCTTTGCAGAGCATTCCTGGAGAACTAGAAATTTCTCAACCTTCTGTAGGCACAACTCGATTCTTTGAGGGGATGGAAAAGCCCGAAAACTCACAGAGTTGATACTCATCCCCAAATAGACTATTTCCTGACTGGGTAGTAACTGAGACTTTCGTCTGTTTATTAAGAGTCCTAGCTCCTGAGCTAAAGTCAGGGTTTTCTGAAGGTCCTCCGTGCACCTCCTCTCCTTTGTTTTTGACCGGAGAAGCCAATCATCCAAGTAAAGGGATATCCTAACCCGATTAGATGTAACCATTTCGCAATGGAAGCTAGCACTCAGGTGAAAACTTGTGGTGCAGTCGAAAGCCCGAAACACAGCCCTCTGAACTGGTATATATTGTCCCTGAAGACAAAACGCAGAAACCTCTAAGTTTTGGTGTATTGGAATGTGAAAATATGCATCCTCCATATCAATGGAGATCATCCAATCCCCTTGACGGATTGATGAAAGAACAGACTGATTCGTCTCCATCTTGGACTTTGTCTTTGCACATAAAGGTTCAGTGTGTTTACGTCCAATTTGGGTCTCCATCTCCCTGATGACTTGGGGACAACGAACAGATGATTGTAAAAACCTGGGGTTAGTGGCTCTTCTATTAACTCTATTGCTTTCTTTTGCAAGAGGGACGAAACCTCTTCCGAAAGGGCGATGAACTTCTTTGAATTTTCTGAGTAAGCTGTCAAAGCTATTGGAGTGCCTGATAACGGTGGCTTTCTCTTGAACGGAATATAGTATCCTTTTAAAACCTTTATGATCCAAGGTTCCGCCCCTCTTGCTTCCCATTCTTCCCAAAACTGATGGAATCTCGCTCCTACTGGTGCACGGAGGACTGATACATTATTTCTTGGTCGAGGGGTTGGTTGAGGATTTTTTAATAGATTTAAGGGTGAAACGTGCTCTGCCCCTTGATCTTGGGAATCTACCGAATCCCCTGCCCCCGAAAGGGTTGTCCTGGGCTGGCTGGCGAGGGGCATACACTAGGGATATTTTCTCTAGTTCGTTTAGTGGATTGCGAGAGAAGATCCTGTGTTGCTTTCTTCTGCAATTCGAAGGCAACTAGCACTACTGTCTCTTCTGGAAACAGGTGCTTCTTATCCAAGGGCAAATACAACAAGGCAGACTTTTGAGTATGAAATACTCCCTTGATTGTAAAAGTCCTATGGTTGTAAAAGAACACCATAGTTCTCTCTTCTTTATTATTATTATTAATAGGGGTTAGTTTTTCCAGACCTCTGAGTCTCAAGCAGACTCTTCTCGGGCTGGTTCTCAGGGATCAATCCTGTGAATCTCTCTTCTTTAGGATGCCTAACATGAAGAGAGAGGTTAGTTCTGCGGAACCGTCTCTAATCCCCTTATGTAAACAGGAGATCACTCCCAAAATGTCTGTAAAAGCTTCCTCATTCAACATTGAACAGCTCGAGTTTCCGTCCCAAGGCTTCTACTGTCCGGGAAACTAAACACTTCAAATACCCTAAAGATATTTTTAATTAGGTGGTCTAATTCTGACGCCGTAAACATGATCTTGGCCAAGTTGAAACCCGACCTTCTCATCGAGTCAATAAGCGGAGAAGTCTCCCTGGGCGGAGGCAGACACACCCAAAGAGAGAGCTTCTCCGGTTTTGTAACACAAATGTCTCCTCATTGAAAGACGAAAAGGAAGGAAGCAAAAGTAAACTTTGTCTTGATCACTCTTATCCTCAAGCCAAAGGTTAATTTCCTTCAATGCTTTTCGAGCTGAAAAGGACAGTGCTAGTTTTGGTAATTTCCTGGAGTCTTCCTGGTTGTCTCTCATGTAAGAAGACACTGGAGACGTGGGAGTCACTGGCGAGAACGAATCTGAAAAATCTTCAACGCAGTAAAAAAGCAAGGCTTTGTAGGCAGTGAGAGAAGACTCTTTATCCTCCTCTTCTCCTTCGACTGAAGAAATAGGTGAAAAAGTCTCTATAGGTTGGATAGGGGGCGCTGCAGATTGAATAAAGTCCAAAATGCTGTCTAACTTTTTCTGGATGGCTGACAGAGAAGGATAGGGGGCAGCCATCACCTGAAGTCCTGTCTGTGAATCTGTAGCCTAAATTGATGACATAGACTATCTTCTGAGCGCTTCATACTGGTCCCTCTGTGCACTTTGTTGCATGTATACCTGTGGATGCTCGGGCGCTAGTGAGCGCTTGGGTGCTAGTGGGCGCTCTTGGACGCTCAGGTACTTGTGGATTCTTGGGCGCTAGTGGACATTCGGGCGCTAATGGACGCTCGGTCACAACTGTATTCCAGGCCGCCAACGAACGCTCGGGAGCCAAAGGTTGCTCTAGTATCGCCGCGGAAGTTCCAGGCGCCAAAGGCTGCTCTGGTGTGCGGGCAAACTGTGGCGCCAATGGGTGCTCGGGAGTCGGTGGGTTCTCATACTCCGAACGCTGAACCTGTCTCCCAGGAGTCTCATAAATTACATGAGACACTGATGGGAGTCTTACCTGTCCTTCAGCATTACAGGTGTGGACCAGTGCTGAAGACATCTCCGGAAGCCTACTCTTCCCCGAACTCTTCACCTCCGAAGTCTGCCAGAGGAAGACTTTCTTGACAACGACTTACACTTAGAGGATGCGATCCTCTCACTACGACGTCCCTCTCTTGCCGTATCCTGAGAGAATCTCTCTGGAGAGTCCCAAAAACTACACGAAGGCTGTTCTTTTCGGAAAGGGCTAGCCTTTTTACAGGGGACTGGAAGAGATAACTTACGAGCCCTCCTTTTCAATGGATGGGACTCGTCATGAAAACGCCACTGGCACCTGGGAGAGTACTCCCCAGAGCTGGAAGCACCAGACGACAGCGGTACTCATTCAGACGCCTTTCCAATGGCGCTCTGTTGCGATCTGGGATTTGTCAACTCCCTTGGGCTACCAGTATGCCTCCTCCCAGGTTCTGGGGAGTTTGACAGGGACCTTTGCCTAGGAGAATCAGTGGGCCGAACAGCCACCTCCAACGCAACACTTGCACTTGCACTTGCACTCGCTTCACCACTTACCTTGTCCATTAGAGTTTTCATGGACACTCCTAATTTCTCCATTGCTTGGAGCATGATCGAAAATTTCTGATCTACTCTTGCCTCTAAACTGGCCACAGCATTGGGTATTGGTGAGAGAGAGCCAAGATTAGGACAGGGAATGACAGGTGGAGGGGAAGGTTCAGAAAGAGACAAATTATCATTAGATAATTCCTGACTAACTAAGCTTTTTGCTTTAGCTCAAGAAGCCGCTTATCTCTGTTTATCTCTTTCTCTAACTTATTTGTGTAACTTGTCAAGATCTTCCCAGTTCTTTGTTCCCAATTAATACATTCCCCACATGTTTGATCTGGTGTACAAGTCTGTCCCCTACAATCTGTGGAAACTGAATGTGGATCATTACCCTCTTTAGCGATCCTAGTATGGCAGCCTTTACTGCAATACCTAACCCCAGATGAACTACGTCTGACATATGTAGACCAATTCAACCTAGTGAATTTTGGTGCAAAAGTATTTAAAACTATTTAAATTCCTAAATAGCTAATCACCGAAAACAAAAGCTACCAATATTCAGAGTACTTCACCAAATAACACCAACAAGGAGCGACGGTAAAGAATTCCAAAAATTCCGCTGACTATTGAAACTATGTTAACAGTACCAGCCGGCAGAAACAACTGATTTTTGTACAGGGTGTTTGGTTTCTCACTCCCCTGATTGTGGGTGGGCAGGGGGTGGGGTGGGGTGGGGGTGGGGGGGGGGGGGGGGGGGGGGGGGTATTGTTACCTGACCAAAACGAACTAGCGCTACCAGGAATTTTAAAAATTCTAGCTGCCGACAGTTTTAGAAAACTATAGCTATGTAACTACTTGCTAAGTTGCATACTATAAAAATGATATTGTTATAATACAATAAAGTTTTATGCATACTTACCTGGCAGGTATATATATAGCTGTATTTTCTGAAGTCCGACAGACTTTAAAAAACTTCCGACACACGCAGTGGTCGGCCAGGTGGTTAGTACCCATTCCCGCCGCTGGGAGGCGGGTATCAGGAACCATTCCCTTTTCATCTATTCATAATTTTTATTTCCACTGTCCCCTGAGGGGAGGTGGGTGGGTACTTGAATATATATATATCTGCCAGTTAAGTATGAACAAAACTTTATTGTATCATAACAATATCATTTTGCTCATGAACTTACCTGTCAGATATATATATATAGTTGAACCCCACCGTTGGAGGTGGGAAGGGACAGAATAGAAGGATTTTGGGACACAAATGCATGCAGATGATTTACATCTTGGTTCCACCTGTTAGCATAGCCGACTTCGTGATTACTGTCACCCAAGTCTGCTTCTGCTTTACTAGAGTTGCCAGCGAGGGTAGAGACCTATGAAGCTGGTGCACTCCAGATGATCTGTCAACGGGGGCGTGACCACAATGTGACTAGACCATATTGACCATACCATGAGGGCTAAGAAGTAAAATAATATATATATAATTATATATATCACCACCTGACCAACCTAGCCAAAGTTAATGTGTGTTAACTAAGGCTTCAGAGTTAAGAAGTCGCCGTTGTCAGCGACTCCACAACTAAATTAAGAGCTCTTCCTAACCATTTTCTACAGGATAGGATGAGTAGTACTTCTTGCCCCCAAGATTGTGTCTGCAGACACGTATGGCCCTAGCGAGCAGCAGACCTCATAGCCATCTTCACATCTCGCAGGGAGTGTGAAGTGAACCCAGAGTTGCTTCGCTAAAACATGGTACTCAGGATGTTGCTGAGTGCCATGCTCTGTTGAAATGCTTCCGAGGCCGCGCCCTCACCTCGTGAGCATTCAGAAAAAAGCTTTCAAATCTTTGTGCAAAACACCAATGAAGGAGCAATTTTTTGAAAGAACTCCTTAACCCTAAAACCAGGGTGTACTTCGATATGGGCAAGTCTGGTCTTTTTCTTTTAACACTGCAGATTGCCCGACTGACTTCGACTTTCTTGATTTTAAGTAGATAAAACTTGAGAGACCTGACAGGGCACAGGACCTCTCTCTGGCTCCTGCCCACTAACTTGTGCCCAAGGACAAAAAGGGTTTCCATTCTTAGGCCATAACGAAAGGCTTAGAGAGCACACCTCCTTGTGTTCTCTAAAGCCAAAACTTGTGACGATGGCTTAAAATCTCACTAACCCTCTTTGTCGTATCTAGGGTGGTTAGAAGAAGGCCTTCCTGATCACATACAAGAAGTTAACAGGCAGGAGAGGTTCGAATGCTTTGACATCACGAAACTTCAGACTACGTCTAAGTTCCATATTGAAAGCTTCGATCCGGAAATGCACAGTCTGTACTAAAGTCAGGTGAACGACCAGTTGACCAGTCAGACGAATCAAGGACAGCAAGGCTGTACCCTGAAGACCAAAAGGCACTATTCTTAGCTGAAGGATGAGTGGTCTGGACTGCCTGGGCGATTCAATCTAAGCAAACCTTGGGGGTGTATCAACGCAACCCAACGTCGCCCGCAATCGACTTCGTCAATAAGAAACTCAGGGCTACTATATGTCGCCTGATCTCGCACGAGTGTCTGACTCCGAGAAAACAGGCGAGGCAAAAAGTAGATGGTGAGCTAGAATCGAGATTCCACAGACCTCAATGATCGTGAAGGTCTTTGTTGTTTGACAGATGCAAATCTGTCAAACAACATTCTCTGTTGTCTGTTCGCACTGGCAGAATTTTCAAAACTCTCGGCAACCGCTAGACCACTGGTAGTTCAGGTGATCTCCCCCACGTTCCCGTGGCGCTGGTACTTGGAACTATTCCCGTTTTCCTCAGATTTTCTCTGAACCCTGTCTCCTGAGGGGAGGAGGGTGGAAATTTAATTATATATACCTGCCAGGTAAGTATGCATAAAACTTTATTGTATCATAAACAATATCATTTTTTATGCATGACACTTACCTGGCAGGTATATATATAGCTGATTGACACATTTGGAGGTGGGTCACAGACAGCAACATCGTCATAATTCAAAAATTAACTAATTTTTAAAATTATTTAAAATTATTTATTAAGTTCCTTACCTGCTAAGGTAGCTGACTTCGTAGGTCCTGCCTCTTAGCCTGCTAAACCTTAGTAGCTCTCAACTAGGATGTGACCTGTTTGTTGAGAAAGCTAATAACAAGGGTCTGACAACTGGCGGGACCAGGGTTTGTTGACAGGAAACCCCTAGCCCTCTCTTACCAGGGGCATTCATGCTAGGATAGTTAGACCACCTGAACCACACACAAAGCTAACGTAACACATTACACTTCACATACTGAAGAGGAAATAACCCTCTCAGACAACCATAAAAAGAACACCACTTAATTAAAATACCTAGCATGTTAGTAATCTATCGTTGCTGCGCCGTCGATCGAGACGATTCGTACGGACTTTTGCAATCCTGTAACGAACCTCTAGATGATCGTTACATTCTACGCCTGTTGTTATAATAGGCTCTTTCTCGTAAACTCGAGCAGGGACCGAGAGAAGATACTTCTTAAGATATGAGAGAGCTGTGGAATATCAGAGTTGATGTGGACCACTGGTTCCAAAAAACTCGTTTCGAGGACTGGAGGGACTACCGAATTGCATTTTACTTCTTTCAGATTAAGATCCAGGACATCTGAAACACTATCCAGATGTCCGGCACCTTCTTTTTATCATGACGCACTGAGAGATGTTCAGAATAATTCCTAGATCTTGAATAATATTTCAGTTTCCCGGTAGGAAAAAACTGTGGTCTGAATTGCAGTCTATTCGGGGAAACAAACTCTTCAGGAAGGAAATGGTCCCCAGCAAGCTCATCCATTCCCTCCCCAAGTATGCTTACTTCCCTATAAGGCTGCGCTTTGCCTAAGCAGGAGAGCATATAAAAGTGCAATGTTGCGGTAGACTCGTAGTTCTATACCGTGCGGTAACGAGCACCGAAAGGATTAAGAGATAACTCTGTTGAACATAGTAAGGCAAAACTAATGCAACGTTTATTCATTCACGTAAGAAATCCCCTCAATCTTAGGCTAAAGTCCGTGATTGTAAAGGACAGAGATTTACAGGTTAGTCATCAATCCCGCAGGAGAGACGTAACCGCCAGCACAGAGATACGGTTAGTCAGTCAATCCCGCAGGAGAGAGAGACGTAACCTACAGCGCATGACAGCGCACGATCTGTTACTGGTGGCTCGGTTGGAACTTGGACAGTCAGACACAGCAGCAGCCAGCAGCTTACGAACGTCGTCTCTTAACTTTATGTCTGGGTTGCCAGCTACCCTATTCTACGAAGAAATAGGTCCGTTATTTTTGAACAAAAAGAGACTCTCAAGCTGGTATATTTAAGCGAAACAGAAAACGCTAAATATATAGATGCGTTTGTGTCGTCAGAACACTACCATACAACGGTAAAAGATAAATCGGAAACTCTGGAAGGCTGCAGGGAGTGACGATTAAATGTCCTTAAAATAGTAGACAATAGACCTCTCGGTTGCCATCCGAAGAGGTAACTACAGCAAGCGTGTATGACTTGAAACCAACCAGTAGTAAAATAACGCAAGGCAAAAAAATTTTATTATATCACAATAAAGGTTTGTTCATACTTACCTGGCAGACATATATATAGCTGAATTCGGAAATACAGCTACATACATATCTGACAGGCAAGTTTCATGAACAAAACTTAGAGAATCGAAGCAGACATCTCAAGCTTCTTAAGATACTGGACATAAGCGTTCATTGACGTAGTCTACAAGTCTATTTCTTGTACGAGTCTGCGAATGAGGAAGGAGAGCTCTTCCGAACCTTGTCCTTATTCGCTTACGCAATATCAAGTTAATGAGAGTTTTGTCATGAGAACTAACCCATTAACGGTACAGAGAGATATTTTGTCAATGAGGGGAGACCCACTTACTTGACAAAAACGATAGTATGTTGTTCAATGGGGGAAAGTCACTGAATTGACAAAACGTAATCCAGGAAGTCGAGCCTTTTATTTTTCGATTCCCGTCTCAAACAAGGAAGGGACAAGAATCCTGTTTAAAAGACTGGGCTTACGGTAGGTAGAACGACGATGCTCAATCGGCATGGAAGTCTCGACTAGAAACTAACAAAATCTATCATCTGAAAAACCCTTTCAGATGGTCTAAAAATAAAAGCTTTAAATTTTTATTGGCAGTATGGCAAAGGAAGTCTCGTCTTGCGCTTTCCTGAAGAGCGTCCTTTTGATGAGTGCCTTTGCAAGAATCCTACTGAACGTTGCCGAAAATCCTGACGTTCAGGACGTCGAGCCTTTACATAACCCGTAACTGTCTTATCTCAAAGTCTTGACTGAGGTAGAGAAAACGAGATCTTCCCTTGAGCTTTCCTTAACTCCATCCACCTTTGCGAAAAGCAATATAATATTGACAGAGACCTCTTGAATTCACGAAACCCGAGGTCTTGTTGGGTTTCGAAGACGAAGTTCTGTTCACTTTCTTGATGCTCAAATCTTAAACAAGAGCTTGAAGAGTTCAACAGAAACGTTCTGGTGCGCGCTCGGCGTCCACTGGCGAGGACGCTCGGCGTCCTGGTGCGCGCTCGGCGTCCACTGACGAGGACGCTCGGCGTCCACTGACGAGGACGCTCGGCGTCCACTGGCGAGGACGCTCGGCGTCCTGGGTGCGCGCTCGGCGGCCACTGGGCTAGGACCGCTCGGCGTCCCACTGGTGAGTGCGTCCAATCCGAGCGTCCTGTTCAAGCCGATCGTCCAAATAAGCGTGCAGAAAAGCGTCACGCTCCTGACAGGCGTCAAAACAAGCGAGAGAAACTGCCTTCTTTTTCCTATTTCTTGGTGGAAAGAAGTACACGTGATCAGGCAACTTTCGCCTTCTTACTTCTCACTGAAACACATAACGGGGAGGGAGAAGGGACGTGAAGCGTCCTCTTCTATAAAGCTTCTTAGAGGGCGCGAGTCCTTCCGAGAGCTCCAACCCTTGTGCGGGGAGGACGCCTCGGAGGACGAGAAGCAATCCTTCAGGATTCGTGCATGTGCACGCACTTTGGCAGTCTGGGTATTTTCATCAGAAACTGCCGAAGGCACGCCAGATCGGTGGGGTTCCCTGTAACCCTCCTTCGGCTTTCGACATGCCCTCTCCCTTGGTTCTGGGAGTTCGACAGAGGTCTAGACCTAGAGGCGTTATAAGGCCGATCTGACGCACCCTCCACTACACAAGGGGCACTGTCACTGCACTTAGCCACTTCACTATTGCTCTCTAAAGCAAACACTTTCGATTCTAAGTTACGAATCGAAATAGTATAAGAGAAAGGGCAATAACCTCTACAGACACTGTTTTAGGGCCCGAAGGCAACATTACAGGGTTAGGCGTAACAAAAACAGAAGTAGAACTCTTCACAACAATGAAGGAGAGCGATCACCTCTCGCAGACATAGTCATAACCCGTAGGCCATACTACAGCGTTAGGCAAAATAAAGTCTACCGGAAGGTTAGCAGTATCACTACCCTGACTTTCGTAATTGAATTAATAGCGTACATACTAAACAAACTTTTTCCTTACGGAATTAGACACGTTTACTGATTAATTGCGTACATACGGAATCATACTTTTTCCTTACGGAAATAGACATGTTTTTACTGATTAATTGCGCCCTCCCCCCAAGTGCGGAACTACCGAAGCTTTCGGTAGCCACACCCTATCTTTGCAGACCAACACCCTCTGAAACTAGCCTAACTAGGATTTCAGATATCTTATGCAAAATGAATCAAATTCAAATCAATTTAAGATAGCGTATGCCTAGCCACAAATCCAAGTAAATAAATTAAAAGACAATTAGGATACTTAGCGGCAAATGAAGTTTCCAAAATCCTAAGCCGGAGGTACTGAAAACAGGTGTTTTCAGTACCGGCGACAGAAAATTTATGAATAGAAAATGGGAATGGTTCCTGATACCCGCCTCCCAGCGGCGGGAATGGTACTACCACCTGGCCGACACTGCGTGTGTCGGAAGTTTTTTAAATTCTGTCGGACTTCAGAAAATACAGCTATATATATACCTGCCAGGTAAGTGTCATGCATAAAATGCCAATTTAAGACAACTTGTGACCATGCATAGTGATGATCATGCCTTCATGACTCTGTTATGGAATCTGATCATCTTGTGTTTGATTATATATGGAGAGGGAGATGATGGAATTATAAATAAGAAAACAGAAAGCTTAACAAGTGAAAATGCACTATTGACATTCTAAATTCAAGGGTTTCCTTTTTGCGAAAAAAAAATCCAATCATTTAAAGGGTTCTTCCAACAGCATTCTAGAAAAGAGGGCCAAAGGATCCCTTCTGATACAATTTACTTTCATGGATAGGACAATGGAGGCATTCATATGGGCAAACTAAGATCTTTGTTAGTTTTTTTATATATCATATTATGCTCCTCGTACCTCATATTAATGACCTCACAAATTTATTACACCCCCAGTTCTTTCTTCCTTTTTTGGATGTAATTGTGATGCATCCCTACCTTTGACCGGTTTTTCTTTTTCTTTTTTTTCTCCTTTTATTTTTCATCCAAGAATATTTCATTAATAATTTTTTTACTACCATAACATCTTTGCCACTCCTTGACCATCATCATCTGCCTGTTTTCTAAATATTCTTTTATCTCTTTTTGATGCTTGTTTACCTCTGTACCTCTTAGCATTCCCATATTCCTTTTCTCTCCAAATTAATGGCAATGACCTATTTGGTTTCTAAGTCTAGCAAATGAAGAAGTCCAGGTGTATTTATGGTAAAGTGTACCTATAATTACAAAATTACTTGTTACACAAAAAGTCTGCAGTCTCTCCCAGGCCTTCCTATCTGTGATTAACTGGTTTGTCAATACAAACATTGGGTACCTGTTTTCATGTATAAAATTCTATTCTTTGTCTCTGCTGTTAAACTTGATATTTTCCTTAATTTTGGAAAATCTTGTGGAAAACTCATTTTGGGTCTCAGCAATTACACTACTGTAAGCACTACCTCAAAAAGATGCAGCATTTATCTCTTCTCCATGTCACAGTACAGTAGTACCTCGAGATACGAAATTAATCCGTTCCGAGGCGCCCTTCGTATCATGAGGTTTTCGTATCTTGGACCATATTTTACATGTAAAATGGCTAATCCGTTCCAAGCCCTCCAAAAACACCCCATTAAATTTCGTAATAAAGCTAAATTGACCTATAAACAATGAAATACTACAACAATTTGGACCATTCAATACCTAACTTAATAACAAAATGCAAATTAACCTGTAAATAAAGTGTATTATTGTACATGGTATACAAGAAATACTGTACGTAAAATGTGGAAGCTTACCTTTCGAGTGAGGCTATCTCCGAAAGTGGCGGCAGAGGAGGAGGAGGACAAACGGCAGATATGTACGTACACTTAACTTTACAAAAACATAAAAAAATGTAAGGAAAACATACATAAACTACAATTTACAAAACATATTAACAAAACTGTAGCACTTAACTTTACAAAAAACTAAAATAAAATAAAAATTTTATCACCACTTTCAACTTTCTGTTTATCACTTGGTTCTTCCTTTTTGCTTTCAACTTTCTGTTTTCATCACTTGGTTCTTCCTTTTTGCTTTCAACTTTGTTTTTTATCACTTGGTTCTTCATTTTTGCTTACTCCTGCTAATGCTGAAGGCCTCTTTAAAAAAATAAAAATGATCCAAGGAAGATTGCTTCTGCCTACTTTTTCACAATGTTCCTGAAACGACATCGGCAAACGTCATCGAACTGCGCAAGCATACGACCTGTGTGAGCCTTTTCGGGGTGTCTTTCTATAAATGATTGCACTTTATGAAAAGCGGCTAGAACATCCTTAATTTCTGCCGTTGTCATAGGGGTCCTCCTCCTCTTCCTCGCCAGCTGCTAGAGAACTCCTCTTGAACGACGTTATGTTGCATGGCCTCCAACTCCTTCAGGTCATCCGTCGTAAGCTCCTCTTGGTGCTCCTCGAGAAGGTCGTTGATGTCGTCCTCGTCGACGACCAGCCCCATGAAACTTGCCGAGTGCAAACGATCTCGTCAAGATCTGGTTGGGGGAAACAGTTCGGGATCGTCAACTGTTTCTGACTCTGCAGCACCAGCTTCGCCCGCGTCGAATCCCTCGAAGTCCCGGGCGGATATGGCATCAGGCCAGAGTTTCCTCCACGAGGAATTCAAGGTTCGCCTCGAAACCTCCTGCCAAGCTTGGTCGATGAGTCGGATGCAAATGACGATGTCAAAATGCTCCTTCCAAAATTCACGCAAGGTGAGGTTTGTGGATTCGGTGATGTCGAGACATCTCTTGAAAAGATGTTTTGTGTACAGCTTCTTAAAGTTCGCTATCACTTGCTGGTCCATGGGCTGGAGGAGAGGGGTGGTGTTGGGCGGAAAAAAAAGAATCTTGACGAAGGAATACTCCGCTAGGATATCTTCCTCGAGGCCAGGAGGGTGGGGAGGGGCATTGTCCAACACCAGCAGACATTTCAGGGGGAGGCGCTTCTCTTCCAAAAATTTCTTCACTGTCGGGACGAAACACAGATTTACCCACTCGGTGAACAAAAGCCACATTACCCAGGCTTTTGCATTAGCCCTCCACATCACTGGAAGCTTCTCCTTAAGCACTTTGTGGGCCTTGAAGGCTCGAGTAGTCTCGGAATGATACACCAGTAGGGGCTTCACCTTGCAATCCCCACTGGCGTTCGAACAAAGTGCGAGCGTAAGCCTGTCTTTCATAGGATTATGCCCGGGTAGCTTCTTCTCTTCCTCCGTGATGTACGTCCGACGAGGCATTTTTTTCCAAAAAAGGCCAGTCTCATCACAGTTGAAAACTTGCTGAGAACTGTAGCCTTCCTTGGTCATCATCTCGTCCAAAGTCTTTCTAAATGCTTAGGCCGCTTTCGTATCTGAGCTGGCAGCCTCCCCATGCCGCACCACCGAATGGATGCCAGTTTGTTTACGGAATTTCTCGAACCAACCATGCGAAGCCTTGAACTCTGGGGTTTGTGCTGATGTCCCTTCCCCTCCGTCGTCTTCCGCCTGCGCAATCAAATCGCCGAAAATAGCGCTGGCCTTGTGGGAGATTGCCGTCTCCGTTACCGTATCACCAGCAATTTCTTTGTCTTTTATCCAGGGAAGAAGCAGCCGTTCCATCTCGTCATGCACGTGGGTCCTCTTGCTGGACAAAATATTGATGCCCTTGGATGGTGTAGATACTTTGATGGCATCCTTCTGTTTCAGGATGGTGCCTATTGTCGACGGATTTCGGCCGTATTCCTTGGCGATCACACTCAATCGCATACCAGCTTCATACTTTTTGATGATCTCCATCTTTGTCTCCAAAGAGAGCATTCGCTTCTTTCCGTGAATTTCAACCTTCTTGGGACCCATGACTACGTTATCTTGTACGTAATTTACGTATAAGTACAATAAAGTTTTTGCACAACATGATAAAGTACGTACACTGCAACGAAATCACTAACGACTTTATGTTACTAAACGAAATCGTTAGACCGAACGAATACTGCGTGCGTACGATAACGATGCTGGTACGAAGTGGACGAGGTAGGCACGCCACCACATATACGTACATAGATGCATGATGGGAGGGATGCTGTCCAATAGGAGAGAAGGATCTCATGGCAGTGACTAGCATCAGGAACCAATGGGAGAGCAGGAAGATGGTGGCGAGTCTACTAAGTTGGCGGCGCGCGAGTTTCAAAATTGTTATCGGTGGTTCAGGCGAATCTCAGACTTTCAGAAACCTTTCGTATGTAGAGCCGTTAAATTTTTCGTATTGGCTTTCGTATCTCGAGTTTTTCGTAAGTTGAGCCTTTCATATCACGAGTTACTACTGTATTTCCTTAGTGACACTATTTAGGCTATTGTTTTGCTGAGCCATAAATCATATACGTCATAAAAACAAAATTTGAATGTGGTGCAAAGATGCTTGTCAATGTCTGGAGACCTTTGTATATATTCCAATTTATCGCAGCTTGTTTCAGAAGTGACAAACTTGTTATCCAACTGGGTGAATATGTGCCACTCATACATTTTACAATCTTTTGAATGTGCTTTGTGGTAACATAAGTAGCTCATATAGCAATTAATTTCATTCAGTTACACACGTAAACAAAGAATGCTATTTCTCTTTCGCTATTTGTAAATTCCTAAAAATAACAAAAAAAATTTCAGTTAAGCTAACTTTTACTTTGATATTGATATTTTCTTTTAATTTTTTGGTCATTTTAGGTATATGATAAAGTTCAACTCTTTGGCTTTAAACTGACGCCTATAAACTGACGCCTACTTCATTAATGTGGCATGACGTATAATGTTACACAGTGATCAAAAAATTTTTGCTAAGAATTTTCATTGTTAGTGATTTTGACACCCCCCCTCCCCACTTCACCCCCCCTCCCCACTTCACCCCCAAATCCTCAAAGAGTTAAGTGTGTAAAACTTGAAATACAAACATATACTAAAACTACTTCACTGTGACAATGTAATCATAAATGTCATAAAACCTCAATGTTATTTTAAGAACTTTTTCATCTACAGGGTATTCATTACTGTGGTCCTTAACGAGGTCACCATTTATGAGTATGAACCATAACTCTTTTGGTCATCATCATATTCAGTTCTATGGAGAGAGAGAAAGAAAAAAATGATATACATGAGAAAAATATAACCTGTAATTCCTCATTCAGTTTCGCCTGGCGCAACGTGTAAGCTGTTCCAAACTGCTTCGATGGAGAATCCTCCAAGCCACTATCTGGGTCTCTAGAATCGGCATCCTTTTGGCCTTCGCCAAGATCTTCAGTTTTGATGCCATTCATGGACTTTGTAGTAATACTGTGGCGTGACAATTCGTGTTCCATCATCATAGTCTCATTTTTGCGTTGTTCGCCCTGCAATTAATAAAATAAGCTATTTAGAAGGATAAATAAAATAATTACAGCTACTTTTACACAGCATGGTCATGAACAATAGAAAATATAATCTAGGTCAAATGGAATCTACTAGAACAAAAAATCACCAAATACTGCTGAAATTAGTGGGTATCTTAGGTTTAAAAACTAGTGTGCATTACACCTGTGGCTAAAACTGAAGGAAACACTGCAACACCAATTTACAGGTAACTATGGTATTAAATAAGAGTCCACTCACAGTATGAGTGCTAGAGTCGAAGGAATGGTATAAGTATTTGTGTGGATCTTGTGGATATACCTATCAAATTTGTGAACAATGTTTAAAGCAAAAGGGGTAGTATGCACATGACTAATAATGGTAGGATCATCAATATGGTTTATGGCCAACAACGGTAGTAGTATTTCCATGGGGATGACCTTAGATGACCTACCTGAAATATAACTTTGGATGACCTTATATGACCTACCTGAAATTTAACTTTGGATGACCTTATATGAGCTACCTGATATCCATTCACCAACACTGCAGCTGTTTCACAGTTCAATGTATTTCCAACGAAAGAAAAATATTCTACCACAGCATTCTTCTCTACTTTATTCCCTTCTTCATTTGCTCTTTAATGCAGTTCAGGAATTAAATAACTTTTACTTAACTTCATTCTCTTCTGTTGTTCTTTAATACATTTTGGGAATGAAATCTCTCACGAACTCCCATGCAGAAGTAAACAAAGTGGCTTACAGGATTACCTGCCTATTTCAACACCTCGACGTTCTTAAAGGCGAGAATTTCGGTCCTAATATATTAGTTTCAAGATATAAACTAATCCGGGATCAACCACCCCCAGGGGAACTTACTGACACTCCAATCAGGGTCATTTCCACCCGCAAGTGCCAGTCAACTCCAAATCGGAGTGGACTGCCACTCCCCTGGCTAACCCCCATCCACCCAAATGATCAGCGCATTCATCTCCCATCTTCGTGAGTAGCCATGGATACATTAAACATAATCTCTTGGAATATTTTTGTTCTCAAGCGGAACATTCCTCTCCTAAACATATTCTGCAAAAACTTCAAAGGCATCATTGCATTGCAAGAAACGCTCCTCTGGCCACATGACCTTGCCATCTGCGAATCAATTCATGAAGACTTCAGAACCTTCTCCACTTCATCGATTCAAGTTACAGATCAAATCATAGTCGGTCGGCCGAAAGGGGGCCTTTCTTTCCTGTGGCACAAATCATTAGACAATATGATAAAGGTGATGACCTACAGGAGTGACAGATTGCTGGGGCTTCAAGTGACAGTAGGGAACTAACTCTAAAATCCTAATCATTAATGTTTATATGCCATGGGAAAATAGCAATAATTTTGATCATTACTGCATGATCCTAGGGGAGTTACACAGTATTATTCATGATTCTCCTGCTGATCATATTTGTATAATCGGGGACCTTAATTCTCACCCCACAAAACAATTTTATAATGAACTTACTCGCTTCTGTCAAAACCATGCTCTCCAAATTAGTGATGTAATGCTCCTCCCTCCCTTCTCCTATTCATATGTACATAATAGAGCAGACGTTATTACAACCTCCCGGCTGGACCACTGCATCACATCTCCACAACTTCATGATTCTATTATGACCTGCAATATTCGCTATGATCTTGCAACAGGGTACGATCACATCTCATTACAGGTGTCATTCAGTACCCCCATAACCTCCCTACCGTGAACCCCTCTAACTGATTGCCCACCAGCGGTAAACTGGGATTTTAAAAACCAACAGAAAACCAGATGCTTTAGGGCGACCATGGAAACCAGGTTGCGGTCAATAGCTCAACCGGCAGACGCCTTACTTTGTACTAACACAAATTGCAGAAATGACCACCACAGGAGGGATCTGAATGAATTCTATTCAAACATAATCTCCGCTATGCTTGCTTTGGGCAGGACTGCCTATAGATTTTGTCAAGGTAATTCTCGTAATATACCTGGATGGAATGACTTGGTTAAAGATCTGTATACATACTCACGAGAAATGTTTTTACTGTGGAGGCAAAATGGTAGCCCCAGGGAAGGGCACACTGCATTACTAATGAAACAGGCGAGAGTGCAGTTCAAACTTGCTATTAAGCGCTGCAGGTTAAATGAAAAACAACTAAGAGCCGATGCAATGTCTAGAAACTTAGAATCTGGTGAGTATCATCGTCTTTGGAAAGATATTCAGTCCCTAATTCCCAAAACTAAAATGCTATCACAGAGAGTATGGGAAGCAGTCGGAGACGAAGCTATCGCAAGTATGTGGGGCGATCACTTCAACAATATTCTGAATTGCATAAATGATCAAGATTCCTGAAGGGATGAAGATAACCTCCTTACTGACAACATTCAATTTCATTTTGCAGACCGTATTACGCCAGGTAAAATCAGCGATGCCATAAACAGCCTACCTAATAATAAATCGCTCGTACTACTACAGCACCTATGGGTGTTCCCTCTGGACAAACTATACCCGAGAGACCGTGAGATGCATCACTGTTGTGCACAATGACATTCTGAGACGCCTCACAAACACTCCCCGCTACCACTCCGCCACACAGATGTTCATAGTAAACCACCTGGACAATTTAAAAATCATTGTTAGGCGTACAACGTCCAGTCTGGTAACCCGAGTGAGAAACAGCAGCAACTCGCTCATACAAAGCATCCTAAGGAGTGAAGCAAGATCTAAATTGTTGGAAAGATGGGAAAATGAGGCCTTTGTCCCCTAAAGGACCTAATCTCTGTATTGGCAAGATGTCATCTGCAGATATTTTAATTTTTCATTATTACTGTGATTACTATCAAAAGTTTTTTTACATTCAATTTTTGTATTTAGCCCTCTGCACCTGACTACTGTAACCACCTAAGGTCTCTAGTTGAAATTTAAGTTATATAATATGTGCACTAACTGTTATCACTCTCAATGCATATTTTTTTTCTCACCATTATTATTACTGTTATTACCAGTATTATGATTACTAGCTTTTATGCTACCTCAGCAATTTTGTGGATAAGTGTCGATTATTCATTTTCTTTTTTTTATCATGTTGTCTCATGTATCTAGATTGTGTATGTTACTGTCTGTATTTTGTATATTCCATGTATATGCCCTGAGCTGAAATAAAGCATATTATTATTATTATTATTACTCTAGTACTTCATTTCCTTCCTTGTTTGCTCTTTAACCCTCTTACGCCGATTGGACGTATTAAACGTCGAGTCAAAATGTCTCCCGTATGCCGATTGGACGTATCATACGTCGGCTCAAAAAAGTTTTTTTAAAAATTCGCGGAAAAATACTTATAGGCCTACCAACCGAAAACTTTTGTATCACGCGCCTTGGGGGATGCTGGGAGTTCACGGATCAAGGCGTTGTTTTGTTTACAATCGCGAGAGGCGCGCAAGCGCGAATTTCTTTCTTATCGCACTAAAAAGTATCAGTGACACATCTCGGAAATTATTTCGTCACTTTGACATAATTATTGCACCATTTTAAATTATCCTTTACATGAAGTATTATATAAATGAAAATGTTGCCGCAATTTCATGCACAATACAACTTAAAAAATACTCATCGATTGTAGCTTTATCAGTTTTGAAATATTTTCATATAAATAACGTAAGTGCAAAAATTTCAACCTTCGAGGTCAACTTTGACTCTAGAGAAATGGTCGAGAAACGCAATTGTAAGCTAAAACTCTTACATTATAGTAATATTCAATCATTTGCCTTCATTTTGCAACAAATTGGACGTCTCTAGCACAATATTCGATTTATGGTGAATTTATGAAAAAACTTTTTCCTTACGTTCGTGCGATAACTCTTCGATAAATTTTTTCGTGCGATGTCTAATGTTTGCACCCTTTTAAATTTGCCGTTACATAAAGTTTTATATATGGAAATGTGCGCAATTTCATGCACAATACAACAAAAAAACAAACCATGGTTGTAGCTTTTATCAGTTTTGAAATATTTTCATATAAATAACGTTAAGTGCAAAAATTTCAACTTTCGGTCACTTTGACTCTACCGAAATGGTCGAAAAAACGCAATTGTAAGCTAAAACTCTTATATTCTAGTAATATTCAATCATTTTACCTTCATTTTGGCAACGACATGGAAGTCTCTAGCACAATATTTCGATTTATGGTGAATTTATGAAAAAAAAAAACATTACGTTCGCGCGGTAACTTCCGAAAAAATCAAATTTTTTTGTGCGATTGTCGAAAATGTTTGCACCATTTAAAATTAGCTGTTACATAAAGTTTAATATATGAAAATGTGCGTAATTTCATGTAGAATACAACTAAAAATGATTGAAGGTTGTAGCTTTTTCTCTTTTCGAAATATTTGCATATAAATCACGCTAAATAGAAAAAAAACCACGTTCGGTCAAATTTGACTCTACCGAAAATAGTTGAAAAACGCAATTGTAAGCTAAAACTCTTACGGCCTAGTAATATTCTGTCAATTTTCTTCATTTTGAAACAAATTTGAAGTCTCTAAAACAATATTGTGATTTATGGTGAATTTTTGAAAAATATATTTACCTTCACTCCGCGCGCCGATTCGCGGCCGCAAGTCTCCGAAAATACGTACATGGCATTATCCTAATATTTGCTCCTTTTCATATTAGCCTTTTTTATAGAGTTTCATATATCAAAATGTGCGCAAATTCATGAAAAATACAATAAAAAATAATTGAAGGTTGTAGCTTTTTCCATCTTCGAAATATGTCCATATAAAAAAATATATATTAAAATTTTGACATTCGGTCAAATTTAACTCGTCCGAAATGGTCGAAATCTGCAATTCTAATCTAAAACTCTTACAGTATCGTAATATTCAATCATTTGTCTTAATTTTGAAACAAATTGGAAGTCTCTAGAACATTATTTAGAATTACGGTGAATTTTGAAAATAACATTTTTTTACGTCCGCTCGTTACGAATTCGTACATCATTTTTGTGATAATATTTTTTCCGGTGTTGCTTTTTATTGTTTACAATATATTATATATCAAAATGATTGCAATTTAGTGTACAATACAACGCAAAAAAAGTAACTGGTTAGCTTTGACCGTTTTCTGCACAGCGTGATTTGAATACAATTATGTATGAATTTTTTTTTCGCTACCATATATCGCATTATTTACATATGATAATGATATTATTTTTCATTTCTGATGGTTGCATTCTAAACTTCAGGCAATGACAAAAAAAGGAGCCAAAAATGAACTCTTAATCTTCAAAAGTACGCGCGCTGTAATTTTTTGAAAAAATTATTTTTTCCACTTCCGCGCTCACTCCAAACCAGGCCCGGCATACGGGAGACGTTTTGATTTTTAGGGCTCCGGCGTAAGAGGGTTAATGTATTTCAGGAATGAAATATCTTTTATTCTATGCATATAGTATTTGGTAATCACAAACATTCTTCATACCATCTGCATACAATACCAGATTCATCCCACATCTTTTACACTGCGCACATGGCTACTTTCCATACCGCACTCTTTCCATTGCTTCCTTTCCTGATCCCATAACACTTCTTCAGGTGTTATATTCTTGAAGATTTTCAATGGAAGGACCTCTAAATACTGGAAACTTCTACAAGCAATGGCAACTGACCCATGAATATTAGTAAAAAGTCACTCAACACTATATCTTGAATGATGTTAAGGAAAACGAAGGAAAATTGAAGTTGGGACATTACCCCCAAAAATCCCAAAGTGAGACTTGGCTAGACAAGACAAGTCACAAGGAAGGTAAAACTATGGTGTTATTGACATCAGAGGTGAGATGTTCAATGGGGATCAGCCATTTCTTTTTTCTTCTTTGCTATGGTTAAGAAATTTTTGCCATGCATCAGACCTCATATATATATTCACCAACTTGTTTCATGGCTTAAAAGCCATGAAACAAGTTGGCGAGCCATTGGGTTTGTAACATTATAAACTTGCTAGGAAATATGGCACGAAATATTACACCAAAAAATGTAAACTGTATACCTGTAGGTCAATTATCTTATTTTGTATCTCCTTAATCAAATCAATTTGCTCGCCAAGCTGTGGATTTAATGTAACATCTAACGTCTTGTTCAGAACTTCCACAGTATTGCCAGTCTGACATCGGAGCTCTTCAAGCCTGGTTTTCAAACGATCACGTGCCATTTCCGCCTGGTGACAGAAAAAGGAATGAAAACAATTAAACACTAACATTATGCCATATAAAATCATGAAATAATAGCATAGCACTTCTCATGACTGCCAACAGACATATAATTGCCAATAAAGAAAAAATTACTAAACCATTATTAGATTACTTACTAACAAAGCCTTTTCAGCCATATTTGTATTTTCATCCAATGCTGTTTGAAGAGCTCTATTCAACTTTTCATTTTCATCTTGATAAAGCTTTAATTGTGACAACAAGGAATTTACCTGGAAAAAATACATTATCAAATAAAGCATTATGGGCATAAAAATAAAACAAATGAAAAATTAAAAGTCAAAACTACATAATAATAAACTATTATAAAAGTTTGTTTTCAAATAAGGAAAACTACTCTTCATTGTGAAGCCTTGCAGAAATGACAAAATGACAAAATTTTTAATCAATTTGTATTTTTCATAACTAACAAAGAAAACTGGTAAAATTATTGAATATTTGAGTATGCAAGGAACTATTGACATCTGTGCTTGATCACAAGGTCTGTGGGATTTCCCACAATGCTGTGGGCATCATGTGATTGATTATATACTGTAAAATTGTTATTGGTATTTTATGCATTGTTGAAATATGGTGGGTGTCCTATATAAGGACAGAATATGGTTGATTTTAGGTGTATGTTGATGTATTTAAGTTGTGTTGTGACGTCATAGAAGACAAGATGGCGGTGGCGTCGGTTGGATGTAAACAATAACACTGGGCAGAAGGAGACACGTGCGTGTGCTGTTTGGTTGGTATGAGAGAGCTCTCTGTCTGGTAGGAGTTTTTGGGTTGTAAGTCTTGTTGTGCTGTTGATCTAAGGTGATTTCGGGAGTATACTGGTGTTGGAGAACGCGTACAGGTGGGTAAATTATACATTTGTATAAAGAAAGTTAGGCTAGGCTAAAATTCAAACTGGTAGCAGTGTGTGGTTGATCAAATATGCCTAGATCCAACAGTGAACGAAGGGAGACTAGATGGAGAAGGGAATGTCCAAGGTTTAGCGGGATACAAGAAGAGTACAGCGGGATACAAGAAGAGTACAAAGAATGGAAAGGTCAAGTCGAAGATTGGCTATTGTTGTATGGAGAAGATACAAAATACCCGGCGATAGAAATGAGAATGAGCTTAAAAGGGAAAGCCCGAGAACTAGTGGAAGGATTAGAGAGATAAACTTACGGGTACAGAGGGTACAAAGATAATCCTAGACAAACTAGATAAAGCCTATCTAAAAGACTCGGTAAAGAGTTAGGCTAGGCTAAAATTCAGTGATCACATCAGTTACTCTTCCAACCCAGTTTAACTTTCAAAGGGGTGGTTCGAGTTGGGTCTTTTATATGCTAAGACCTCAGGTTTATAGTTATGAAAAACACAATTGGATTAAAAAATTTGTTATTTGTTCATATACAGAACAAACATTTGGTCTTAACATTAGGAAAGACTTACTCAATGGTGGGAGGTAAGTATTATAAACCAACTGGGAGTTTGCCACCTTTAGTCAATTTCTGAATAAAGACGATTCCAGGACAACTGACCTCAACCTTAGAACCGATGATATATAAGTGTCTTTAGGCTTCTATTTCTGGGTGTTTCATACAATGACATAGTTCATTGCATCTGCAGAAGATGGAGAGCTATCTGTTCCCATAATAATCCACCATATCCTCTTATGTGGGTTTGTTATCACTCCTCTCTCTCCTTGCTACAGCGAGGTGTGTTGGTACTGAAGTGTCAAACATTATTGATCACTTTAACAGCATGGCTGTCTCACTCGCGACCACTGAATTAAAATATTTAATGTATAGGGATGGTCAGGGGAGAGAGAAAAAAAGCGTAACTCTGAGGAAAGCGAGACATCTAATAATGAAAGAACATCTGAACCTTGACTGTAAAGAAAACTTCACAATTGCTTCCAGATAAACATAAGCTGGAAGAATTCTAAAGTTTAACATTAGAGATGATGGAATCAAGTGTTATTCTTTCCCACTGTTATCCCTACATTAAGGAGTTGGTAGCCTGATGCACCTTCTCTATCAAAGGCACCATCAGGCATGGTTTATTGTTTGGCAAAGGGGATTTTTACAACAGCATGCCCTTGCTGTCATCAACCACAGTTATTGGCAGTGGGCCTTGTCTTTTACTAAAAAGTACAACTGCAAGGCAGCAGTTTCCAGTTATTGGCAGTGGGCCTAGCCTTTTACTAACAAATAAGATTGCAAGGCAGCATCTGTCCTTTTTAGTCACCTTTTACGACACACAGGACCTAAGGTTGTAGTATCCTTACACCCCTACCACAGGATCACCTACCTTATGTAAATGCTATACTTCAAATAATAATATAGAAGTAACATCTATATGACTAGTGTTACCAATGTAATATACCATAATAAATTCTTTTATACTTATCAAAAATATAAAACAATGCAAAAATCAGACAAACAATTACCTCATCATTTGTGGCTTGTGAAAGTCCATTATTGACACTGCCAGATGCAAGAAGTTGAACCTGCAGTTGCTGGACCTAGAAAAAAGAAGAAAAAAATAATCCTCAATAAGTAGTCATGACAGATCAAGTAGCTTTACAATACAAAAACAAAATAACAAATTTTTAACCAATTTGTATTTTTCATAACTTACAAACCTGAGGTCTTAACATTAGGATAAATACTCAGCGCCAGCTGGAAATCGGTAAAGTTTAAAATAATTGTGTATGCAATGGACTATTGGCAGCTGTGCTTGGTCACGAGACATGTGGAGCTACCCACATACCCCTCATTAACTCGTGACCTCGTTAGTTATTCTTCCAACCCAAGTTAGTTGATAGAGGGGTGGTTAAAGGTGGGCCTTTGTATGTTAAGACCTCAGGTTTGTAAGTTATGAAAAATGCAAATTGGTTAAAAATTTGTCTTTTGTTCATATACGAAACAAACCTTCGGTCTTAACATTAGGATAGACTTACTCTTGGTGGGAGGTAAGTACTATTAACCAACTGGGAGTTTGCCACCTTTGATCAGTTTTCTGAATACCAGAATTCTATGAAACAACTGACCAGTATTTCCGAAACTAAGACATATATGAATATCAAAGAGTCAGACTTCTGGGTTTTATACAATGTCATAGTTCATTTCGTCCGAGGAAGATAAAAAGATCTGTTCTCCTAACAAACCAATTCATCCACTCATGTAGGTTTGTTATCATTCCTCTCCCCCTTGCTAAAGAGAGGAATGTCCTGCTACTGATAGGTATCTTACTGATACTAACCCTAACAGTATGGCTACTTCACTCACCTGTACTTGTCCATTCCAGCTTATGATGGTTCTCTCTTCTTACTGCCCTAAGTAAAGAAGGAGACAGAAATTTGAAAAGGAAAGAGGCCAGTTAACTCCTCCATTTCACATTCATACCATCATCTAAGACAAGATACCAACTGACCCGCCAGGGGTACTGGATGAGTTACACCATTTGTTGAGCAGCTACCAAAGGACCCAAGGAAATTGTGTCAAAGGACCTCTGGGCAACCTTTTATATATATACAGGAAATTGAAAGTGGGTTTTCATAACCAAGAACCCACTCTCAAATTTCAATGAACAGACAGACACCTCCTTAATATTGCTCAATTTTGAGCTTCGATACAGTCACAGACCAACCGTCACGATCATTTTAATAGATATGTTATTAAATGCCAGAAGGCCCATATTCCCCTTATGACCTCTTCTGTATAACCTCATTGGTACAACTTGACAAAGAAGGAGCAGGCTTGACCGATCGCCTCTGTTTGGCCTGTTCCTTTACATCTACCACCTTTATGTTCTAGGTGACGTAGTTCTTTCTATAACCACAGAGTGAGTACTTTGACAAGTCAAAGCCGGCCCTGCTAAAGGTCTCTCACACATACTCACACCGTGCTGAGCATGACTAAGAAATGTATCTGTCATCATGACCTGTGCTGCATTGACTCATTATCCCGGATTCCGGGGCAAATTGGAACTGATGTTCCTAACTACTACTTTTGAGTCTACGTCAAAGCCCTGGTTATTGAGTACTCCCACTCTACCAAGGTCAGAGGAAGACCCCCATCCATGGTCAGTTTCCTGTAACGTGACTGTTGTATGTGCCTGGTGGTAGTCCATCAAGTCTACTCTGATACAGAGTATGTTTTCACTTATCAGATTGGAGTTCTTATGTGTGCCATCCAGTTCACTGCTCCTGATTCATCTGAAGATTACTCAGTGTGAAGCAATATTCACATGCCCAATCACCAGTCCAATGTGTATCACCATACATGTAATTACAGAGATACTTCCCTGTTCTGACAACCTCTACACCAGATCATTGTCTACTGACCGAATGCCTTTAATGGACAGAAACCTTCTCTATACAGGCAGACAAGGCCAAACTCATTCTGTATATGTGAGCTAACGACCTTTAGAGTCATGTTACGTTCGAGGTGACACTACACCCAAAAACTTAGAACTATTAGTTCGAAAAGGGATACTGGTCAACCTCCAGACCTTGAGATATTAATTCTACCTATCGGTGGTGCCTCTTCCCCACACGAACCTGGTAGCGATGATTGTGCTGCGATAAACTTTATCAGCCACTCATCCTGGGTCCTCCTTAATTACTGGAACCCATCCTTCCGTTTGGGGCATGGAGGAACAGGTAGAACCTACAGTTTGCGTAACCTCCAGGTTGTTCCCAGTATCGCAAATGGAATCCTCAGGCTCCTCAAAGGGTGAAACCCCTGAGACAGCTCTTACATGGTTTTTCCATTATAAGAGTTCCTCTCTGGACGAGTGGTTTGTGCACTTATCTGCCAAACCAGTGGTCCGAGGTCCTACTCCCATCTCGGCCAACACGGAATCAGAGAAACTTATTTCTGGTGATATAAAATAATTTATTGATATACGTAGTGTGGTTCAGATCCCACAATAAGCTGCAGGTCCCGTTGCTAGGTGACCAATTGGTTCCTATCCACGGAAAAAATATCCAATCCTTCAGGCCCGCCCTCAGCCCTAGGAGAGCTATTAAACAGCTTAGTGTTTCTGTAAAAACTAAGATACACTTAACTTTTCCAATTATATAGACTATATCTTAGGAAAAACCCCAGGAGAATGTCCTATGATAATATATTTTATTCAGACACGTCCCAAGTATCCTCCTGTTCAAGGAATTAATCTGTTAACAGGACATGGCTCATTTTTCCACAAGTAATGTTACTTCCCAACCACGAAACCCCTTATGCGGTGACCTGTTACAAGATACGGGCACATGTTCAATATGCTACTCTCCAAAGGGAAATCCTATATTGCCAGAAACCATCATAGTGCTATTCTCGAGTAACCTAGCCCAGAATTGTACCCAACGTCACTTCACCCCACCTCACTCTTGAAGAATGGGAAACTCCCCACTTTCCACTTCCAGATATGATGAGGTTCTAATGCCTTGCTCTAGCCAACTGAAGCTCGAACCCTCTATGTTAGGTTCATGACTTCAATATAGAAACTAGACCAGTATGGAAGAGACCTATTTGCAGATTCCAGGTTAACCTAGCCAACAACCACTTGGACTAGTCTAAGTAGGTATAGTCAATTAAGAAATGACTAACTTATTATAACCCTCTTACGCCGAAGCCCTAAAAATCAAAACCTCTCCTGTATGCCGGCGCCGGTTTGGAGTGAGCGCGGAACCGGAAAAAATAATTTTTTCAAAAAATCACAGCGCGCTTAGTTTTGAAGATTAAGAGTTCATTTTTGGCTCATTTTTTTTTCATTGCCTGAAGTTTAGTATGCAATCATCAGAAATGAAAAATAATATCATTATCATATGTAAATAATGCGATATATGGTAACGAAAAAAAAAAAATCATAGATAATTGTATTCAAATCACGCTGTGCAAAAAACGGTCAAAGCTAACGAGTTACTTTTTTTTTCGTTGTATTGTACACTAAATTGCAATCCTTTTGATATATAATACATAGTAAAACAAAAAAAGCAACACCGGAAAAATATTATCACAAAATGATGTACGAATTCGTAACGCACGGACGTAAAAAAATGTTATTTTCAAAAATTCACCGTAATTCTAAATAATGTTCTAGAGACTTCCAATTTGTTTCAAAATTAAGACAAATGATTGAATATTACGATACTGTAAGAGTTTTAGATTAGAATTGCAGATTTCGACCATTTCGGACGAGTTAAATTTGACCGAATGTCGAAATTTTAATTATATATTTTTTTATATGCACATATTTCAAAGATGGAAAAAGCTACAACCTTCAATTATTTTTTATTGTATTCTTCATGAAATTGCGCACATTTTGATATATGAAACTCTATAAAAAGGCTAATATGAAAAGGAGCAAATATTAGGATAATGCGATGTACGTATTTCAGACACTTGCGGCCGCGAATCGGCGCGCGGAGTGAAGGTAAATATATTTTTCAAAAATTCACCATAAATCACAATATTGTTTTAGAGACTTCAAATTTGTTTCAAAATGAAGAAAAATGACGGAATATTACTAGGCCGTAAGAGTTTTAGCTTACAATTGCGTTTTTCAACTATTTCGGTAGAGTCAAATTTGACCTGAACGTGGTTTTTTTCTATTATCGTGATTTATTATGCAAATATTTCAAAAAAAACAGAGAAAAGCTACAAACCTTCAATCATTTTTAGTTGTATTCTACATGAAATGTGCACATTTTCATATATAAAACTTTATGTAACAGCTAATTTTAAATGGTGCAAACATTTCGACAATCGCACAAAAAAATTCTGATTTTTTCGGAAGAGTTACAGCGCGAAACGTAATGTTTTTTTTTCATAAATTCACCATAAATCGAAATATTGTGCTAGAGACTTCCAAGTCGTTGCAAAATGAAGGTAAATGATTAATATTACTAGAATATAAGAGTTTTTAGCTTACAATTGCGTTTTTCGACCATTTCGGTAGTCAAAGTTGACCGAAAGTCTAAATTTTTGCACTTAACGTTATTTATATGAAAATATTTCAAAACTTATAAAAGCTACAACCATGGGTTGTTTTTAGTTGTATTGTGCATGAAATTGCGCACATTTCCATATATAAAACTTTATGTAACGGCAAATTTAAAAGGGTGCAAACATGAGGACAATCGCACGAAAAATTTATCGGAGGAGTTTATCGCACGAACGTAAGGAAAAAGTTTTTTCATAAATTCACCATAAATCGAAATATTTGTGCTAGAGACGTCCATTGTTGCAAAATGAAGGCAAATGATTGAATATTACTATAATATAAGAATTTTAGCTTACAATTGCGTTTCTCGACCATTTGTAGAGTCAAAGTGACCGAAGGTTTGAAATTTTGCACTATCATTATTATATGAAAATATTTCAAATTGATAAAAGCTACAATCATGAGTATTTTTTGTTGTATTTTACATGAAATTGTGCACATTTTCATATATAATACTTCATGTAAAGGATAATTTAAAATGGTGCAAAAATTATGTCAAAGTGACGAAATAATTTCCGAGATGTGTCACTGATACTTTTTAGTGCGATAAGAAAGAAATTCGCGCTTGCGCGCCTGCGTAGCGATTGTAAACAAAACAACGCCTTGATCCGTGAACTCCCAGCATCCCCCAAGGCGCGTGATACAAAAGTTTTTGGTTGGTAGGCCTATAAGTATTTTTCCGCGAATTTTTAAAAAAATTTTTGAGCCGACGTATGATACGTCCAATCGGCATACGGGAGACATTTTGACTCGACGTTTAATACGTCCAATCGGCGTAAGAGGGTTAAAATGACAAGACCAAGTTGACCCTGGCTTGGTTAGGTTAGGCTATGTTAACCCTTCCAATTTAGGCTACGACCCTGGTTTGGTGAGGTTAGGCTATGTTAACTCTTCCAATTAGGCTAGGACCTTGGTTTGGTAAGGTTAGGCTATGTTAACTCTTCCAATTAGGCTAGGCTAACTCCTCCATCACTTAGGGTAGGTTAAGTCCATCCGAGATGCACTCTTAACCCTTAAACGCCGAGCCGGTATTTCCGAAATTGTCTCCCGTATGCAGGCGGTGTTCGCAAGTGAGCGCCGAAGTGGAAAAAGTTTTTTTCAAAAAATCACAGCACGCTTAATTTTCAAGATTAAGAGTTCATTTCTGGCTCCTTTTTTGTCATTGCCTGATGTTTAGTATGCAACCATCAGAAATGAAAAAAAATATCATTATCATATATAAATATTTTCATATATGACAGCGCGAAAAAATATTTTCATATATAATTGTATACAAATCGTGCTGTGAACAAAACGGTTAAAGCTAATGAGTTAATTATTTTTTTGTTGTATTGTAACATTAAATTGCGATGATTTTGGTATACAACATATTGCAAAACTATGAAAGCAACAGAGAGAAAATATTATCACAATATAATGCATGAATTCGTAACGCGCAGACGTAAAAAAAAGTTGTTTTCATAAATTCAACATAAATCGAAATATTGTGCTAGAGACTTCCAATTTGTTGCAAAATGAAGGTAATTGATTGAATATTACTAAATGTAAGAGTTTTTGCTAACAATTGCGTTTTTTACCATTTTGGTCGAGTCAAAGTTGACCGAAGGTTGATATTTAGGCACTATTGTTATATGAAAATATTTCAAAACTGATAAAAGCTACAACCATGGGTTGTTTTTAGTTGTATTCTACATGAAATTGCAAAAATTTTCATATATAAAACTTTATGTAACGGCTAATATAAAATAGTGCAAAAATTACGACAATCGGATAAAAAAATTTATGATTTTTTCGGAATAGTTACTGCGCTGACATAAGGAAAAAGTTTTTTTCATAAATTCACCATAAATCAAAAATTGTGCTAGAGACTTCCAAATTGTTGCAAAATATTACTAGAATGTAAGAGTTTGAGCTTACAATTGCGTTTTTTTACCATTTTGGTTGAGTCAAAGTTGAGCAAAGGTTGAAATTTTGGCACTTAACATTATGTAAATTAAAATATTTCAAAACTGATAAAAGCTACAACCATGGGTTGTTGTTTGTTGTATTCTACATGAAATTGCGCACATTTTCATATTTAAAACTTAATGTAATGGCTAATATAAAACGGTGCAAACATTATGACAATCGGGCGAAAAAATTTCTGATTTTTTTGAAAGTTACCGCGCCGACGTAAGGAAAAAGTTTTTTTTCATAAATTAACCATAAATCGAAATATTGTGCTAGAGACTTCCAATTTGTTGCAAAATAAAGGTAAATGATTGAATATTACTAGACTGTAAGAGTTTTAGTTTACAATTGCATTTTTCAACTATTTTGGTAGAGTCAAATTTGACCAAAGGTTGATATTTTGGCACTTATTGTTATTTATATGAAAATATTTCAAAATTGATAAAAGCTACAATCATGGGTTCTTTATAGCTGTATTCTACATGAAATTGTGCACATTTTCATATATAAAACTTTATGTAACGGGTAATATAAAACGGTGCAAACTTTACGACAATCGGGCTTTTTCGGAAGAGTTACCACGCTGACATAAGGAAAAAGTTTTTTTCTAAAATTCACTGTAAATTGAAGTATTGTGTTAGAGACTTCCAATTTGTTGCAAAATGAAGGTAAATAATTGAGTATTACTAGAATGTAAGAGTTTTTGCTTACAATTGCGGTTTTCGACCATTTCGGTCGAGTCAAAGTTGACCGAAGGTTGAAATTTTGGTTTGGCACATCGTTTTTTTTTATTATGAAAATTTATTTCAAAAACTGATAAAAGCTACAGACCATGGGTTGTTTTAAGTTGTATTCTACATGAAATTGCGAACATTTCCATATATAAAACTTTATGTAACGGCTAATATAACATGATGCCAACATTACGAAAATCGGACGAAAAAAATTTCTGATTTTTTCAGAAGTTACAGCGAGGACGTAAGGTAAAAGTTTTTTTCATAAATTCACAATAAATCAAAATATTGTGCTAGAGACTTCCAATTTGTTGTAAAATTATGGTAAATGATTGAATATTACTAGAATATAAGAATTTTAGCTTACAATTGCATTTTTCAACCATTTCGGTAGTCAAAGTTGACCGAAGGTTGAGATTTTGGCATTTATCATTATTTACAGGTACTATCCTACTTACAACCAAGTTTGGTTCTGACCCACTGGTTGTAAGTCAGAATGGATGTAAGTCGAACCTTAGAAAGTGGCCAACATACTGGGTAGGGTATACTATCAAACCTTTGCTATATAAAAGTGCCTACTTAGTACTGTAATATAATGTACAATTATTATTTCAATCTTTTTACCATAATGTACTTCTACTAATACATTTTAATCATTTATGTAATAGTATATATTACATACAATCAGGCATTGAGTTACAATGGGGTTAGGTTCTTGCATGCATGTCAGAAGTCGATTCTTACGTAAATTGGTTTGCAATTCAGTCTACAGTACAGTTAATACCAAATGATGCTGCAGATAGGGCAGGGTAACTCAAACTGATGCTGCCTGAGTGATGAGAGTTCTCATGCCTGAGTGATGAGTTCTCATGAGATGGCGCTGTGCCAAGTAACTCAATGGTCAACTGTCTGAAGTAAGGTTGTAAGTACGAGTGGTCGTATGTCGAATATGTTGTAAGTCGGATAGTACCTGTATATGAAAATATTTCAAAACTGATAAAAGCTACAACCATGGTTTGTTTTTAATAGTATTCTACATGAAATTGTGCACATTTTCATATATAAAACTTTATGTAACAGCTAATATAAAATGGTGCAAAAATTATGTCAAAGTGACGAAATAATTTCTGAGATGTGTCGCTGATGCTTTTTAGTGCGAGAAGAAAGAAATTCGCGCTTGCGCGCCTGGGTAACAATTGTAAACAAAACGACAGCTTGATCCGTGAACTCCCAACATCCCTCAAGGTGCGTGATTCACTTAGGTTAGGGCAAAGTCAATCACAAAAGGTTGGGCTATCCATGCTAGGCTACAACCACAACCTTCTAGGCTGAGGTGGTAAAAGTGTTTCGAATGGGTAGCCTAGGCACTAGTCTATGCTCGGTTATACTTATAACCTTACTAATTCGCCCAACTTAAGATAGCGAAGGCATGTTCAAGCAGCCAGACCATGTTAAGTCATCAATCCACTGACAGGCTAAGTTGACATGTACGACATGTATGTCGAAACCATCTAACCTATGAGTTAGGCTAAGCGGACCCGGCTAAGCTAAGAATTGTACCACTCAGACTAATCTAAGATAGTAAATGCAGGTTCAAAAACTAAACCACAACCATTAGCTGGTCCAAGCCAACCCATGCATACCCAAACCAGTTAGTTCGGACAGTCTAAGCTAAGAACTACTACTCAGATTAACCCTCTTACGCCGGAGCGGTAAATAAAAAATTGTCTCCCGTGTGCCGGAGGTGTTTCAGAGTGAGCGCGGAAGCGGAAAAAATATTTCTTTCAAAAATTCACAGCGCGCTTAGTTTTCAAGATTAAGAGTTCATTTTTGGCTCCTTTTTTTGTCATTGGCTGAAGTTTAGTATGCAACCATCAGAAATGAAAAAAATTATCATTATCATATATAAATAATGCGATATATGATAGCGCAAAAACGAAATTTCATATATAATTGTATTCAAATCGCGCTGTGCGCAAAACGGTTAAAGGTAACAAGTTACTTTTTTTTTTTTGTAATGTACACTAAATTGCGATCATTTTGGTATATAACATATTGTAAAACAATAAAAGCAACACAGAGAAAATATTATCACAAAATAATGCATGAATTCGTAACGCGCAGACGTAAACAAATATTTTTTTCAAAAATTCACCATAAATCTAAATATTGTCCTAGGAGACTTCCAATTTCTTTCAAAAATGAAGAAAAACAAAATGATTGAATATTACTATACTGTAAGAGTATTAGCTTACAATTGCAGTTTTCAACCATATCTGACGAGTTAAAGTTGACCAAATGTCAAATTTTTTTATATATATATTTTTATATGCAATTATTTTGGAAATAAGAAAAGGTACAACCTTCAAATATTTTTCGTTTTATTCTACATGAAATTGCGCACATTTTCATATATAAAATTCTATGAAATGCCTAATATGAAACGGAGCAAATATTCCAAGAATGGGACGTACGTATTTCGGAGATTTGTGGTGGAGAATCCGCGCGCGGAGGGAAGGAAAATTTTTTTTTTAAATTCACCATAAATCTAAATATTTTGCTAGAGACTTTGAATTTGCTTCAAGATGAAGATAAATGACTGAATTACTACAGAATTGTAAGAGTTTTAGCTTACAATTACGTTTTTCGACCATTCAGTAGAGTCAAAGTTGACCGAATGTGGGTTTTTTTTTCATTTATCGTGATTTATATGCAAATATTTCAAAAATGAGAAAAGCTACAACCTTCAATTATTTTTAGTTGTATTCTACATGAAATTGCGCACATTTTCACATATAAAACTTTATGTAACGGCTAATTTAAAATGGTGCAAACATTACCACAATCGCACGTATGATTTTTTTCGGAAGAGTTACCGCGCGGACGTAAAGAAAATGTTATTTTTTTCATAAATTCACCATAAATCGAAATATTGTGCTAGAGACTTCCAATTTGTTACAAAATGAAGGTAAATGCTTGAATATTACTAGAATATAAGCGTTTTAGCTTACAATTGCGTTTTTCGACCATTTCGGTAGTCAAAGTTGACCGAAGGTTGAAATTTTGGCAATTATCGTTATTTATATGAAAATATCTTAAAACTGATAAAGCTACAAACCATGGGTTGTTTTTAGTTGTATTGTGCATGAAATTGCGCACATTTCCATATATAAAACTTTATATAACGGCTAATTTTAAAATGTGCAAACATTACCACAATCACATGTATGATTTTTTCGGAAGAGTTACCGCGCGGACGTAAGGAAAAAGTTTTTTCATAAATTCACCATAAATCGAAATATTGTGCTAGAGACTTCCAATTAGTTGCAAAATTAAGTTAAATGATTGAATATTACTAGAATATAAGCGTTTTAGCTTACAATTGCGTTTTTCGACCATTTCGGTAGAGTCAAAGTTGACCGAAGGTTGAAATTTTGGCAATTATCGTTATTTATATGAAAATATCTCAAAACTGATAAAAGCTACAATCATGAGTATTTTATTGTTGTATTCTACATAAAATGCGCACATTTTCATATATAATACTTCATGTAACGGCTAATTTACAATGGTACAAAAAATTATGTCAAAGTGACGAAATAATTTCCGAGATGTGTCACAGATACTTTTTAGTTGCGGCAAGAAAGAAATTCGCGCTTGCGCGCCTCTGCGTAACGATTGTAAACAAAACAACACCTTGATCCGTGAACTCCCAGCATCCCCCAAGGCGCGTCATTCAAAAGTTTTAGGCTGGTAGGCCTATAAGTATTTTTCCCCGAATTTTAAAAAAACTTTTGTAAGTAGACGTAAATACGTCCAGTCGGCACACGGAGACAAAAAATGTTGACGTAAAATACGTCCAGTCGGCGTAAGAGGGTTAACTAAGATAGTAGCAGTAGACTCGGACTGGCTGGAATAGGCTACGAATATAACCACTTGTTAGGCTAAAAGGTATGACCCAATTATCCTGGCTACCTTAAGTGGCGGAAGAAAGACGTTCACCTCTTCCTTTCAACTTAAGTTTCCATGCTATTTCATTAACAAGAATGGTTCTACAGTACTTTCGAAGGAACCAAACTTTTGATTAACTTTAACTACTTGTGTAAGAGTCGAAGCGTTTGGTCAATATTCTTATAGGAAGAAAAACCAGCTTTTTATAACCAACAAGGTATATGAAAACATGGGAAATTCGTTCTTAACCTGTAAAAAGGTTTGAAGTTTACTGGAGTCAACCCAAAGTATGCTAATTCCCACCATTCAGGCTGCATACGATTACTAAAAGGTATCCATATCCTTCCATCAATCCGTGCATTTTACGTGTTGTAAAATGGACTCTACACGACTAGAACAAGGTAATTCATACACTTTCGTATCCTTTTTCAAACCAAACACCATGTCAACCCCCGGGGGAAGCATGGTGGCAGGTGTCTCCGTGCTCCCCGAAAGGTTATTGAATTTTCTAATCAAATCAATCACCTCCCCATACGAAGCCAGAAACCCTTGGTTTTCTCTTCCCTCCGGTCCTAACGCAGTGTTCAGCCACAGGACACATTAACTCACTCCTACCCTATGACAAACGTCCGGGTGCGTCATGGCAGTCCGACCATACGGCCGCGGCACCTTTGATCTTTAATGGCCAGTGATGGCTCGAACTCGAATAATAGGGATGTAACAATCCTGGCTTGAAGATGGAGAGGAAACTTCTCCTCTTGGCTCTAGGATCAGCTATGAAGTCCCTATTCTTCCAAGATTGGCATGAGAACGCACTGGCATCAAAGCCAGTCACCTAAGCTTGTTGACGCCTAAGCGGAAGGATACAGAGAAAAGACTTGTGGCTTTTCCATTATGTGACTTATATCTCCTAACGCTTGTAATTTTTCTCAAAAAACAATGTGCATTAAAAATCTCCAATCCGAAAGCATAGTTGTAAAGTACTCTTGTACCCCGAAATGAAAATGGAAGCATGTCTCCGTGTAGGCCGAAGCTGTGAAGTGACGTCATGGTGGTCGCCATGTTTATGACGTCACTGAGCATCTCAAATGCGAAGCCAGCACCCTACCAGAAGTGCAAGGCTGTTGATGTTATTCTCGTAGGCATAGCAACCTGACATTAATGGTTGCCTTGTTGCACTATCTGCTTCTTTACAGATGGCAACGCATCCGACCGCCATTCAGTGCATAAGGATAAAAGGGACACCCATCACGTGGGACCCTGGATTGCAGAACGACATAATACATCAAACCAACTGTCCTTCTTGGGTTGGTTCTCCTGATAAGCATAACGCCGACCGCACACCTGCATCCTCTCTACCCACATATCTGGAACAAAACAAGTTGGCGATGCACACCTCTCCCCGCAGGGAAAGGAGCACAATTAGTCATAATTACTTCCCAAAGCACATCCAGATACATCAAAGCTTTGGATTACAGGCAATCCATATGAACATGCGATATTCCAAAGCACAGGTAACGAAAAACCGTACCTTACTACATGATGAGTACCTCGACATCGAAATCGTCGAAGAAAATATCAGGGCGTTTATCTGCTTCTTGTGATATCCAGGAAGTCTCGCAGCATGACAAGGATTCATGTTCACATACCCGGGAATTCCAAACAACAAATTGAAAACAACAGGGGGCAAACTAATCCGGGTTTAAAAGGACGGAGCAAAGCACGTCCTCACTTAAAGGCGGTAAGAAAATAACTAACGGGGTCACGAGTTAATGAGGGGTATGTGGGTGGCTCCACATGTCCCGTGACCAAGCACAGATGCCAATAGTCCCTTGCGTACACAATTATTTTAAACTTTATCCTAATGTCAAGACCGAAGGTTTGTTTCGTATATGAACAAACAATGCTTTACAAAAAACTTATACCAATAAAATCATGCCTACCTTTATACTCTGTGAAACGGACACAACTAAACTGCCTTTATTAAACAAAAGTCCCTCTGTGCATGCCCAGCTTACAGTCTACCATCCACAAAACATAATTCTCACTCTCCTGTGCCAAGCCCAGTCTAGATGAGTTAGGGGATGGGAGGACGTCACTGAAGATTATCATTAGTGGTTTGCATATAAACTAAAAGGGGCAAAAGCAAGAAAAATTTGTGAAGAAAAGGGCAAGACACCAAAAACCAACTGCTGAGGCAAAACTTGACACCCCTCACAGGACGAAAAAGAATATCTCTTAAATAGTCAGACCTTGGATGGCCACTTTACACTTTTATCATGGTGGAAGTTTTGGTTAGCAACCCCAAATGCCTTCACCAGATCAACCACGCAGACATTCCTTGCATGTTTTCCTTATTTTTGCTTCTTGAGTCTTTTGGTTTTCAATCTTTCTTTATATTATAATATAATCTGTTTGTTTGTCAACACTACAGGTTCTCTAAAACTGTGGTACATATTACACAAGAACCTCGGCCCAAAAATAAATTCCAAGTCCTCAACTAGTTATTTTTCAAACTAATTTTCCCATAAATTCTTCTATTAATGTCTTTATTGACCTTTTGTATATGTAAAATCTGTCACAACAACATAGTGAAGATAAGTAATTATATTACCCTTGGAAGAGAGAGAGAGAGAGAGAGAGAGAGAGAGAGAGAGAGAGAGAGAGGAGAGAGAGAGAGAGAGAGAGAGAGAGAGCACACTTATTTTTTTTTTTAAAATCAATATATCATTAAAGGCATGAAGCTTCATCATTAAGCTAAATAACTTAAGAGGTCATCACACGTACCTGTTGTCTCAGTTTTGCTAACTCAGCTACATGGGGATCTCTATTAACAATGGGCTTGTTTTTAATTTTACGAGTACGGTCCGCATATCTTAGAGTGCTTAGTGTTTCTTCTAGGTTACTGTCTGCAGGGGAAACACACGCAAGCATCACAGTATGAGAGTTACCACCCAAGGAATCTGAAAAATCCAGAAAATATAAAAAATGTTATTGTTATAATACAATTAAGTTTGTTCATACTTACCTGGCAGATATATATATAGCTGTATTCTCCGAAGTCCGACAGAATTTCAAAATTCGCGGCACACGCAGTGGGCGGCCAGGTGGTAGTACCCATTCCCGCCGCTGGGAGGCGGATATCAGGAACTATTCCCATTTTCTATTCATATTTTATCAGTGCCACTGTCTCCTGAGGGGAGGTGGGTGGGCACTTTAATTATATATATCTGCCAGGTAAGTATGAACAAACTTAATTGTATTATAACAATAACATTTTGTTCATGAAACTTACCTGACAGATATATATATAGCTGAATCCCACCTTCGGATGGTGGGAAGAGACAGAATAGGATTTTTGGGAAACTAAATTAAGTAGACGATATACATCTTGGTTCCTCACCTGTTAGCATAGCCGACTTCGTGATTACTGTCACCAAAGTCTGCTTCTGCGTTACTAGAGTTGCCAGCGAGGTAGAGACCTGTAATGCTGGTGCGCTCTAGATGATCTGTCAACGGGGGCGTGACCACAATGTGACTAAGACCATATGACCATACTTCTGAGGGCAACGAAGCTAAAAACCACCACCTGACCTAACCTATCCAAGTAGTTCCATAACTTCTAGGCTAAAGAAAAGGAACTCGCCTCAAGCGACCAACCCTTCAAAGTTAAAAGCATACCTATCCCTTTTTCTATAGGATAGGATTCGTGTTGCTTGCTGCCCCCAATAATATATCTACGGATATGTTTGGTCCCTAGCGACTTACAGATCTGAAATGTCGTCTTCACATCCCGTCGGGGAGGAGGTGAAGCCGAACACAGAGTTGCTTCGCTAAAGCGTGGCACTCAGGATGTTACGAGTGTCATTCTCTGTTGAAATGCTTCCGAGGCCGCGCCCTCACCTCTGAGCATTCATATTAAGAAAAAATCTCAAATCTTATGCAACATAATGAATGAGACTTCTTAAAAGAACTCCTTGACTATAATAAGCCAGGGTGTTCTTGGACTGAACCAGTCTGATCTTTTACGGAACACCGCAGATTGTCCGTTGACCTCGACTTTCTATAGTTTTATCAAGATAAAACTTGAGGATACCCAAACAGGGCACAGGACTCTCTAATGCCCTTGCCCAATATTTTGTGCCATACCCTTGGTCTCCAAGCCTTCGGGTCAAGGGTTAGACAGGTTTTCGTTTTTATCAAGAACGGAAGGCTTAGAGGACAGACCGCATTATGTCCTTTAAAGCTAAAACCTCTGATGATGGCTAAAACCTCACTACTACCCTCTTTGCCGTGGTAGGAGAGCGGTTAGAATGTTAGCCTTTCTGGTCACGTGTATTAAGTTCGCAGAAAGGATAGGTTCGAAATGCTTTTGGCATCAGAAACTCAGACTACGTCTAAGTTCCATGCCAGAAACCTGCGATCCAGAGAATTTCAAGATCTCCCCAGACCTCAAAGATCGTGAAGCTTTGTTGTTTGACAGAACCGAATCTCTGAACCTAGAGGCCGTCAACAACATATTTGCATATTCTACAATAGTTAGGACTTCTAGCTTATCTCATTACTTCATACGGAAAGATAGAACCATAAAGAAATTCACAGAGGTCGAGGTGGAGGAACAGTCATTTCCCTTCACTATCTCCAGAAACGGCCCCCTCCGATTGAACACTGAAAATAGGCAGCACTGCTTTGCCTTGGCCAAGAGACTGCCATTAATCTTGAAGATCTTATCGCTTCTCGATAGTCTGAACGCCTTCAGACTCAGAGAGGAGAGATTATTAGATACTTCACTAAGTGACGATGTTAAGATTAACAGACGATTCGTCTCGGGAACAGGGTCTTTGGGACAATTCCTCTGAATTACCTGACCTCTGTGAAATCCAACCTCTTAGAGGCCTAACATGTGGAGACTAAAGCTAATCCTCTAGGATCATGAATAAGGGAAACAACTTAAGAGGAAGCTCCTTCGTCTTTCAATATACGAAAAACTTAACGAAAGGACGCCCTCAGTCTCTCCTCAACTTTCGACATACTTCTAAGTGAGGATTACTCAGACGTCAGTAGTTGTTGCCTTCGATCGAGAAGACGCGCACGAGGACGTGCACTAGTTTAACGAACCTCTTGAGAATCGTTACGTTTCCGTGCCCAAGCCCATAAACAACTCTCTCTTCTTGAGCTATGAGAGAGCTGAGAAATTATCCGAGATGATTTGGGCCAACTCGATCCAAAAAACTCACCCTTCGAGGAACTGGAGAGCCTGATCAGTTTGGCTTCCAATTCTTTCAGGACAATGTGCCAGAACATCTGTTTCCTCTGTTCGGATGTCTGGCACCCTCTCGCTATCACCCGAGGTGCTCCTCAAGCCGTTGAGAGAAAATTAGAATTATTACTAGATCTTTGATGTTATTCCAATTTCTTCGTGAGGAAAAAATGTAGAGGTCTGAATTGCTGTTTATTGTTCAGGGAAAAACAAGCTTCTCCAGCGAGGAAATGGTCCCCAGCAAAACTCATCCATTGCCTCACTCAGCCTGCTTCCTTCCCTAAATAAGGCTGCGCTTTGCATAAGCAGGAGAGCTTATTATAGTGCTATGCCGCGGTAGATTTCGTACAGAATTCTGTTACCGTGCGGTAAACCCGCGCAACAAGTATAAGAGATATCTTGTTGAAATTATCTAAGTAAACGGAAGGCGTGTTCATTCAAGATTACTAGAAATTTCCTCAACCCGAGGCTAAAATCCATGATTGTAGGGCAGAGAGACGGCTTATTCAGCCATTCCCGCAAGGGAGAGAGACGTAACCAACGCGCATGTCACCGAGCTAGCCGGTACTGCGTAGATCACAGTAACAGCAGCCTTGTTCATCGTCTCGCACTATCTGCCTGAGTTGCCAGCTACTCCTTTTACGAAGGGATAGGTATGAAATTATCGAGCAAAAGGAAACTCTCAAGCAGGCATATTTAAACGAAACAAAATTCGCTAAATACAGAAGCTGAGTTGGTGTTGTCGTAACAATACCTGAAGAGTTGTTCTTACTCCGAAAACTCTTGGAAGGTTGAAGGGAGTGACAATTAAATACATTAGAACAACAGTTCTTTCGGCTTCTATCCGCAGAGGTAAATACGATATGCGTATATGACTTGACCCATGCGTTAGCAAAATGACGCCAAAGATACAAAACTACGTAAAAGTATTGTAGTAAATTTTGAACCTCGAATTCTCTACACATCTTTCCTCGACGAGGAAGAGAGAAAGAAGGAAAACGACTGTCCACGTTCTAATGAATGATACTTTTTAAAAGAACTCCTTGATTCTTGCCAAGACTCTTGCCAAGAAAAGGGAGTAATATTCGAATAGAGATCATCAAGAAGAGAGAACCGAGGATGGCGAAAAGGACCGTTCAATGTTCTTATGATATTGGACATAAGACTTCCTGGATCTAGTCTACAAGTCTTTTTCTTATCCCCGGATGAGCCTCTGAAAATGAATGAGAGCTCTCCCGAAATTGTAATGAGTTTATCGCTTAACGATAAAAACGTTAAAAATCTATGTCAAAGAGAAACTACCCATTTATGAGGGGTCCCCCACTAAAATGACAAAAACGTTTAGTATCTTGACAATGGGAAAACGTCCTTACTGACAAAACAATTGGCAGTTTGCTAATAGGGGAAAACCCTTTAACATGACCGAAAGTTCACCCAGGAATCCGAGTATATAATCTTCCCGATTCTCAGAGAATCGATGAAGAGGCAGAGGGATCGAAGAAAAAATTTGGGTATGTCTCTCCGCTAACTCCGAATCCTTCGTTAAGAAAGCGTCAAGCGTCCTAAGAAACGTCCTGAACAGCAAATAAGACGCTGTCTACAAGTCTTTTCTCTAGCAAAGCGCCCTGTCGAGCTTCCACCGAAGCGTCCTGGCGAATGTCCACAAAAGCATCCTCATAAGCGCTGAAGCATGCAAGGCCCGCCAAGAGGCGTCCTGGCGAGCGACCTTGCCAACATCTCAATGTTATGACGAACCGCGTTTGCGGATGACGTTGAATATTTTCAAGGGACGTCCTCATGCGAGTCTCCATGAGAGCCGCACGCTGCTCCTGAAGTGTGTGAACACTAAAGGAAGACGTACGGCTTTCGTCTTCAAGACGGGCCTTTAAAGACCTTCATACCTTCTTACAAAGACAGTGGCCGCCTGTGCGGCAAACTTGCGCTCTTAGTAATGCAAAAGAACATCTCCAGAAACGCCCTCAGCACAGGAACGCCAAGCGTCCGAAAGACACCCTTGCAAGTTGCTTGCCGAGCGTACTGGAGAATGTCTCTACTTATAGGACGTCGAGCACCTCCAAAAGCTTCCTCACTGTCTAAATTGCCCTTCTTATGCCGAACCAGAGACATAGTTGTTTGACTGTGCAAACAAAGCAGCTTGACGGACGTCAAACTTATGCTCTTTCGAAGTAAAGCGAACGTTACATAACGTATACAGAGCGCCATGAGGAGAGGAGACGAATACTGAGTTGCTCCTCCAAAAAGGTGGAATCAAGAAAGTCCTTGATTACCATATTCTTTTGGAATGCTAGCGAGGTTGAAACAGCTCTAACTTCATGAGCGTTCACTCGCAGGAGGCTCAAATCACTCTTCTGGCAAGATGAATGAGCCTCCTTAATAATGTATAAATGAGAGTTCACTCGCAGGAGGCTCAAATCACTCTTCTGGCAAGATGAATGAGCCTCCTTAATAAATTGTCCCTTAGGAAAAAGAGCCAGTGCATTCTTCAAAAAGGGTAAATGTGGTCTCTTCCTGAGCACCACAAATTACCCGAAGGACCTCTTACTTCCTTCGTTTAAGTAAATAAAATTTGAGAGCCCTGACAGGGCACAGGTCTCTTTCATCCTCTCGTCGACGAGAGCTTCTAAGGAGGCGCGAGTCCTTCCGAGAGCTCCAACCCCTGTGTGGGGAGGACGCCTCGAGACGAGAAGCAATCCTTCAAGATTCGTGCACGTGCTCGATCTTCGGCAGCCTGGGAAGCGACAACAGGAGCCTGCGAAAGGAAGCCAGATCAGCATGAAAAACCCGTAACCCCCTCCTTCGGCTTTTGACATGCCTCTCCCTGGTTTCCTGGGGGTCCGACAGAGGTCTAGGCCTAGAGGCGTTATGGGGCCGATCTGGACGTTCCTCCTGCGAGAGAGAGGACGTGTGGAAGCGTCTCTTCTCTAAAGCTTCTTAGAGGCCGCGAGTCCTTCCGAGAGCTCCAACCCTTGCGCGGGGTGGGGAGGACGCCTCGGAGGACGAGAAGCAATCCTTCAAGATTCGTGCACGTGCACGATCTTTAGCCGCCTGGGAATCGTCAACAGGTCCTGCCGAAGGGACGCCAGATCGGTGGGAGCCCCCGTAACCATCTGCGGCTTTCGACATGCCCTCTCCCTGAGTCCTGGGAGTCCGACAGAGGTCCAGGCCTAGAGGCATTATGGGGCCGATCTGACGCCCCCTCCACAACACAAGGGGCACTACACTTCACAAACACTGATTGGAGAGCGAGCACTTAGTCTAAGATTACTTGATGTAATCTGTCTAGCAGACACTTCTTCTAGGCCGTAAAGCCATACCACAGGGTTAGGCAAAATAAAATCTACAGGAGGTTAGAAGGTTCATTATTTCTAACTTCTGTTTACTGTGGAGGAAAACTCCTGATTCTAACACGCTCTAAAATGCGTACATGAATCCTACTTCTTCCGTAATCAGTCACACATTACACTAATTACATTGAACCTATGCAAAGAAAACATGTAAACGTCATATATACTAAGCGAGTGTCTACCGAAAGTTCCGGTAGCCTCACCTTACCCCATGCAGACAACAAAGTCTTGAAACTAGGCTAACTAGCTTCAGACATCAAATGCAATGAAAAAATTTACGATAGCGTATGCCTAGCCACAAATCCAAGTCAATAATCGAAAGAATAATTAGGATACTTAAGCGGCTAATGAAGTTTCAAAATCCTAGGCGGAGGTCTGTAAACAGTTGTTTACCAACCGGCGACAGAAAAAATATGAATAGAAAATGGGAATAGTTCCTGATATCCACCTCCCAGCGGCGGGAATGGGTACTACCACCTGGCCGCCCACTGCGTGTGCCGCGTATTTTGAAATTCTGTCGGACTTCGGAGAATACAGCTATATATATATCTGTCAGGTAAGTTTCATGAACAAATTACATGTTTATGATAAAATAGTTTTATTTATACTTACCCATTAATTATATACCTAAGATTTTCGCTCGCGGGTACTTAAAATCCCGAAATTCGCTGGTCACACAAATTTTCTATATTGTTGACTAGGTAATAGTGCCTCACCCACTTTCGGGGCAATAGAGAGGAACAACTTGGCAAAGATTCAGTTTGTTTATGCCTTACAAAATAAATCCATGCTAGGAGAGGTAGACATCTTGTATGATCAGATGGTAAAAATATTTGAACAAAAAAAGATACCAGAAGAATGGCAGGTGAGCATATTGATACCTATATTTAAAGGTAAAAGTGATGTCCAGGAATGCAGTAATTAGAGGTATCAATCTGAGGTCTCACACGAAGATTTTGGAAAGAATAATGGATCGTGGGCTAAGAGAGGAAGTGAGAATAGGGAAAGAACAGTTAGGATTTATGGAGGGAAGCGGCACAACAGATGGAATATTTTGCATAAGGCAGCTGATGGAGAAATTCAGAGAAAAACAACGAGACCTGCATCTGGTATTCATAGACCTTGAAAAGGCCTATGACAAGAGTGCCAAGGCAAGAAATATGGGGATGTTTGAGGAAGAAGATGGTGCTGGAAAAGTATGTCAGAATTATTCAAGAGATGTACAGGAATGTGTATACTAGAGTGAGAAGCAGCGTCGGAGAAGATGGATTTGAGATAGGAGTAGGATTACACCAGATGTCAGCACTTAGCCCATTCATCTTCAACATGTGAAGGCATGCAAGTCGACACATTGGCTGCAAACGTCTGGGAGGACTAGCTATCAGAAGCAAATGGTCACTTACGATACTGCCAGCATCTAAGTGATACGTACAGGGCATCCAAGATTAGTACTAATTATAAGTAAAATATGTAACCTTTCTTTAATTCAATGACTACTGATGACCAGTTCAACTGAAGGGGAAATAAAAACTCCCATCGGACTCCCTCAGACAAATCAGCTGAGTCGCGAGTCAAAAATCAACAGAGTTGGATAAGCTGGGTCACGAGTCAACATCAACTGAAGTCGAATCAGCCGAGTCTTAAATCGAAAAACAACTGAGAGTCGGGTCTGCAGTTGCGAGTTGAAGGAACATAAGACTGAGGAGTCAGACAAGCAAAACTGAAAGGGTGCGAGGCTTCAATGACCGAAAAATACCTCTTCAGAGGTCGAGAGACCAAAGAATCATGTCATCAACGCAATCTATTAGGTGACAAACCACTGGAATAGGACTACAACTTTACACTATCACTGATACGCTTTTCCATCGGTGTTGGGTCTAAACCTAAACACTCACGACAGGTTCGAATGAGGGGAAAAAATCCTTCCTTGCTTCACATCCATCAAGAAGCCCTTTCAATGGATGTCTGCCGATACCTGGGAAAAGCTGCAGGTTTGACCAAGGGGGCAACTACCGGGGGCAACCCCCTCAGACTCCCTTCAACTACCAGTATGTCCTTTCCTAGGCTGCTCTTGGCTATGAGAAGGTGCAGGACAGTGACTTTAAGTCTAGGAGATCTGAGGGGCCAGATAGCCACCTCCTCTGACACATCCAGAAAGATGCCTTTCCAGCGGCTGTCTGTTGATACCTGGGACCGACAACAGGTTCGATCGAGGGCGCTACTACCTGTATGTAACCCCCGACCTCCCTTGGACCTCCGGTATGTCTTCTCCCCGGTGCGGGGGAGTGGGACAGTGACCTTTGTCTAGGAGAATTAAGAGACAAGTAGCCCCTTCCCCCACTGCACAACACTTCACTGTTATATTGATAAATTCATGATAATCGGAAAAAAACAAAAAATGCTGGCAAAGGCATGGGTAGGAAGCAATAGAGCCAGGTGCAGAGCAGATGACTGATATGAAAGGGTTAGTAAGAGAAATGGCGTCAGCTTTGGGAGGCGCGAGGTGAGAGTCAGAAGGCGAGGCAAACACTGGGTGTTAGGCAGGCCACAGGCATAGACACCCGAAACATTGGGCGACCATTGTCAACCTAAACACTGGGCGCTCGGCAGTCACTGGCGATTGAAACACTGGGCGCTCAGCAGCCACTGGAGCCTGAAAACTAAGCGCTCAGCAGCCACTGGCACCCGAAACATTGGGCGCTCAGCTGGTGTTTTAAATAAGGTTGCCTTATGTCAGTTCGGGCTCTTGTTCCTAGACAGACAAAGTAATCACTCAACAGTAGTTTTAGCTCCTTGTTTATGACTTTCATATTTTCATTTTGTATATCAAACTGGTCTCTAATGTAACTGAGGGTGTATCCAAAACTAAGTCATTGGGTATTTTTGCAGCTGCACCGATTTTACTTCTGCCATTTTCAGTACTTGACATGTTCCCATCACTTTTATTGCACATGATACATGGCTTTTCATCTGGTTTGAAGTCTGGTGCACCATCCTTTAACACACTAAACTATTTTATGACATGCATATCTTCGTTTCATTTCAGCAACCCGCGGGAAAAAATACCACATTAATTGGACATAAAAAAATTTAGAATAATACCTTAAAATTAGACACTTTTAAGTATTTTCAAACATTTTCATGACTTTTCCCTCTTCTTTTAAGTTTGTAAAGTTCTGAATAGTGAAAATAGTTGAAGTTTCATCCAAATTGGGCCAGTGTTAAGAGAGATATGACAAGTTTCTCAACTGACCGGCCACCATCTTTGATGACGCCATAACCGGAAAACCTACCAGATGGCAGATGTCCACCAGTCAAAAACACTTACTAAGACACCTGCTAAACATTTCTGAAGTAAAATTCTCCATATTCAAATTTTCATACAGAACCATAACCAGCATCAGGACTACTATAGTTCAACAGATCTAAACTGATAGATTGTTTTCGTCTTTGGGTAAAAACCCTGTTGCCACATTTACCAGTATCCAGTTTTAAATACCTTACCTTATAACACATGAATCAATAAATCGGTAGTTTAAAGTTTTTAGCATGTTTTGCTGGACCTAAGCGTTCACATATTGTGATTATAATTTTATTTGTAAATAAAATGAGAAATCGCATTTTAAACGTGACAGCTGTTTCAAAAAAACGTTGCCACTCTCCGTTACCTTTGACAGGAGATATGCAGGGGGGCCAAGCCTATTAAACCATGAAGTTTAAAGGAATTGTCTCTTAAGCTACCCTTTGTATAAGCCCCACCGCCCGGTCTAGCTGAGAACTCAGCGCCAAAAAGAATGAATTCTTGCTTTAACCATAGTCAGTAGGAAAATTAATTTATTCCTACAGAAAGCACGCTGTGAAACGGGCAAATGCAGTTAAGCATTCCGAAAACTTGCAAACAGGCGATGCTGCAAAGGATAGCTGTTATTAAAGTAACATCATCTGACGACGAAGATTCTTCGTAATGCACATTTTGTATAGAATCATATTACAATTCTTGCGATAATTATTGTAAATAATTTTTTTTCTCCCAATGGTGAGTTTATGTGCAACAACTTTATAAAAAGTAAAAATTGTTACACGCATTAGACCGTGAGTGAAAAAGGAAATGAAATTCAAGTAAATCATAACTTGATGAATTAGAATGAGGGGGAAACCTAAAATGAAGAGCAATGAAATCCAAAATATTACAAACTTGTTTAGGAAATGGATAGTATGGCAGACGGAAAATTCAAATAATAAAAAAGAATAAATAGAAGTAATCTACTGGCAAGATTATAAGAAAATGTCATAAGACATACATACTGAATGGCAATTGCCGATTTTTATTACTTTTAATGAAAAACTTCATCATATAAAATATGTAATATAATAAGTAAAATATAAGGGTATAAGTCATAACAAATATAAAATTAAATAGTCTCAAAAGTAATAACCAAATAGAATATGGATCGAGTTTACGGATTAGGATTTATACGGTCAGTTTCATTAGGTACTGTCCCAAATAATTCCCTCGTTGGGAGATGGCTGAGGACTTAAGAAGGGGACGATTTAAAGGTTAAGAGAGAACTGGCAACCGGGTTTTTCTCAAGGAAGTAAACAATCTATCAGTTTAGATCTGTCGGATTATAGCAACGGGACCCAGAGTTTACTGTGGGATCCAAACCACATTAAATCGAGAAATTAATTTCTAATCACCAGAAACAAATTCCTCTGATAACACGTTGGCAGGGCGGGGAATCAAATTTGGCATTACTGAATTGGTAGGAGAGCACGTAAATCACCCATCCAATGAGGAACTGGGTTGCCATAACTATCTCGTGTTTATTAAGAGTTGCATTACATTTATCGACACATTAAAGCTTGCTAAATCCCAACGGTGACCTCCTTAAATAAAGAATAAAGTATTATTTTATTTATCCTTCCCAAATGGAGAGGAAGATCTTGAGGAATTTTACCACTAACTTTCAAATTCAGTTAGTAGCAAATAACACACATGGCAAAATGTTTTTGAACAGTGAAAGCAATGTCCAAAACTGGCAAAATCACATTTTTAATTCATTAAAAGTTCCCTCAAGTATTTATAAATGTTTGTAAGCTTCTAATAATTCCCTCAAATATTTAAAAAACAAAAATGCTGGTAAGCTGCATTTTTTAACTTATCTTTGATAATTTACAAAACTATTATCTCAAATTTGTTTTAGTTTTATTAACCAGCTAATGGCAATGTTTTCTGTAAAACTCAAATCAACTGATGATTCTGATGTACAGTAACCATATGAATTTTCATACTAAGTGAGACTATAAATACCATTACATTCCATTGATCTTCTGACCCTATGACTGATGCTATGCCATCCAAAAAAAATGTTTTTGGAGCTTTCCAGTTTTTAGAATTTTGGATAAGTGATCATATCATGCAACTGTGAGGATGAAGACTATAAATTACCTCTGCATTATCTTACTCAGGTACACTTATATTTGCTTGCAATTTACCTAAATATTGCATGCATGACATGAAAACACAAAAAACTTACCTTGTAGTAGTCTGGTAAGCTTGGAATTTCTATACGGGATGTGGCCACGATTCTGATCTTCACAGAGAGCTGATATTACATTTCCTAGGGCAAGCAAGCCTCTATTTATATCAACGCCCTCTTTAAAAACGTTCTCCAGTTGCACAGTCTTTTTGCGCGTTCACTACCAGCAAATCCACCAGATGAAATTTAGCACAAACAATATTGTCCCTGGAGAAATTACTATATAAATACAGTGTTCCATATAAAAAAATGAAATGTACATTCCAGGACTGCAACATACTACAGTATGTAAATGCTAGGTGATATCATATAATTCAGTAACATATAACAAAACAATTACAGCAAAGGTAACTGTAATATGGAAAATAAGTCAAATCAAATTAAGTTGCTTTATAATTTTACTCTCTTACTGAATAAGCCTACAACAAAGAATACTATTAACTATCAAGACTCAATCTGGCCTAAAAACTTGACCAAAAACCTATAAAGAAATGCTAAACAACCATAAACTTGTAAATCCTTAGAAAATATACCATTATAACTAGAAGTTTAATAAGACCAGTTAAAACAACCCAACTTTCATAGAAGGTGGATGGCAAGGGCAAAAGAATTGTACAAAGACCAAATCCCATTTTGGGGTACAATGATTTGTATCCAGCTAGGCATAATTTACATATGCCTAAGGAGTGACGTACATAATAGTGAGCACACTAAAACATGATGAAAAACTAGAAAATTAAGATTCGATCTTAATATTTCATCAAATGTAATAACTCACCCCTCATTCTTGTTTCTCTGTTCAACATGTAATGAAAAGATGGCATGGGAACGACTGGATCTTGCATTCATGGCGGTTGCTCCTGTTGCTCTGTTTAGTGCACCTGGTGGGAAAAAAGAACATTTTTCATAATAAAATATTTTTAATTATACTTAGCCCCCCCACAGTTTTTAAAATTTTACATAAAGCTAATTTTCTGTTTGGTAGGTAACAATGCCCCACCATCACTTTTGGGGAAAGAGAGCAACAACTTGGCAGAGAGATTCAGTTTGTTTTATGCCCCTTAGGCATATAATCACTGCGAGGGGACGGAGGGTGGGCTCCAATCATGTAATTATTGTTTGAGCTTAATTAAAATTTTGTTTTATTATAGAAAAGTCATTTTTAATTAATTAACTTACCCAGTAATTACACAACTGATTCCCACATTGAGGTAGGTAAGATGCATGGACATTTCTACCCCAAAACATTAGGAATGTAGTCATGAATTTGAGAAAAGAAAACTTAGCCAACATTAGAGAGTTGCTGCAAGAAGATACTGCCTCTGGTTGGCACTCGTCTTATCGTGCAGTAGCGAGGCAGTATGGTGACCCTACTACTTCTGTGAGAAACTTTGCAGCAAAGGACAATTCCGATGGCTAGCAAAGATAAGCAATTTGCCCCTGTCCAGAGCACAGTACCACCAAATAACCAGAAATAAAACTGTTACCTATAGCCATAAGAATAAAATATATAACCATAATATATCCGTCACCCACCAAAGGACTGGAGGGTACTCCAGGTACCTCATACCTCCAGGCTTCCCAGCGACTTCACACATCTTATGTCAAGAAGACTAAAATAAGGAAGAGTTGCTTCCTGCTTTCCTTTCCCAACAACATGCCAGCTAATAAAAACAGATCCAAGGTACTGCAATAATCATAAATGATTTCGATATCACATACATAATGAGAGGCAAAAAATGACTTACACTTTCAGATCGTAGATTGTAATACTGCCAGCTAATAAAAATAGATCCAAGGTACTGCAATAATCATAAACGATTTCGATATCACATACATAATGAGAGGCAAAAAATGACTTACACTTTCAGATCGTAGATTGTAATACTGCCATAAGAGATAAATTTCTTTAGACAGCCAACGAAGTGGCTACTGCTCTAACTTTGTGAGCTTTTACCTTGCATAAAGGGAAAATGTCTTCTTGAATCGAAGAGTGAGCTTCTCCAATGACATCCCAAAGGAAGAATACCCAGGCATTCTTAGAAAGCTGTCTGGAGGGGTTCTTAATGGAGCACCACAGACTACAAGAATCACCATGAATCTCTTTGGTTCTATGAAGGTAATATTTCAAAGATTTTTCAGGACAAACCATTCTCTCATTGTCATTGGTCCCAAGATAATCCGTCAGCCTGTCAACTCAAAAAAGGAATGAGGCAATTGGTTAGCAGGGGATTTATTCTTGGCCAGGGAATAAAAACAAACTGCATTCCCTTTGGAGAACCCTACTCTTTTGTCCAAGGCATGAACCTCACTGACTCTTTCGTCGTTGCTAACAAAACTACAAAAAGGGTTTTTCAAGTAAAGTCTCTCAAAGAAATGGAATGCATGGGTTCATACTTGGGCCCAAACAACCACTTGAACACAACATCAAGGTTCCAGAAGTTGTCAAAGGACTTGATAAGGTTTAACAAGTCTGAATTGGAAGACAAATCCGATTCCCTGTGATCATTAAGTACAACAAAATGTCATTTATTTGGGTTACAGTGGTCTGAGCAGAGGAGATGCTGAAATTCCTGCACCACTCTCTAAAGATCCTCCACTTGTTTTGGTAGACATTGTTTGAAGATTGTCATCTACATTTGGCAATAGCTTCTGAAGTTGCCTTTAAAGATCCCTTCTTTCTAAGTTTCTTGACAGTCTGAAGTCTGTCAGGGCCAGAGAAAAAAGACCTTGGTGAAAGTGTTGGAAGTGTGGTTGTCTAAGTAGCTGCATCTTTTGTGGAAAGTCTCAGGAAATCCACCAGCAATCTATGAGGTCCAGGGCCAAAATTGAGCTATCAAAATCATTGAGACATTTTGGTGCATCTGAAATTTGTTTATAATGTATCTGATCATATTGAATGAGGGAAAGGTGTACAGATCTTTGTTCAACCCGTTGAGGTGCATAGCATCCACTGCCTAGGCAACCGGATCTGGCACTGGAGAACAGAACAGGGGTAGTCAATGATTCCGAGAGGTGGCAAATATGTAGTCACTATCAGTTTTCCCTAAAGCTTCCGTAGGTCCAGGCAGATCAGAGGAAGTAGCATCCATTCTATCAAGAGGACTTGTTTCCGATGGCTTAACTCATCTGCTAGGACATTGAGTTTTCCTTGGATGAACTGGGTCACTATCTGAGTCTTATTCTAGCTTGCCCAGAGGAGATCCTTCACTCCCTCATACAGGGAAAAAGACAGTGTTCCCCCTTGCTTCCTTATATATGACAGAGCGGTTGTGTTGTCTGAATGTACTGCTATTGTCTTGCCCTGTACTTCTGAAGTGAAGAATTGAGGTCCAAATGTATTGCATTTAGTTCCTTTCAAATTTTTATGGAACAACCTCTGATCTTGGGACCAAGTCCCAGAAACTTCCTTCTTCTCGAGCAGAGTCCCCAATCCAGGTCTGACGCATCTGAGAAGTTCAGGCTGGGGCTCAACGGAAGACGACTTGCCCTCTGACAATCTCTTCCAACGCTCCACCAAAAGCAATCCTCCTTATTTCTAGAGTAACAGGAAAAATGTGAGTCTGGAAAGATTTTCCTGTTCCAACTCATCTTTAAAAAGTACTTAGGTGTCTGAGATGTAGTCTGCCTAGGTAGACGCACTGTTTTATTGATGGTAGAGTGCCCAGATGACTCCGCCAATTGTTGGCTGAACATCGTCGAGGAAAAGGATCTCTTGCTTTCTTTATCATTCCCAAATACAGAATCTTAGGCATCATCTGAACACTGATAAGAATTCCTAATTCTTGTGTTAAAAGAATTTAATGTTTTCCTGAGGTCCCCTGTACACTGACTTTCCGAATGAGCAATAAGGAGCCATCATTCAGTTATAGGGAAATTCTTATTCCCATCAAATGAAGCCACTTTGCAATGGGAGCCATTACTCTGGTGAAAACTTGAGGCGGCGTTGTAAGGCCAAAGCATAGGACGCATAATTAAAAAAACCTTCCTTCAAAGACAAACATGAGTAACTTTCTTGAGTTCAGGTGCATAGGGACATCGGAGTAGGCATCCTGTAGATTGATGGATGCCATCCAATCTCCTTGACGAATGAATGACAGGACTGTTTGGTTTGGTCTCCATCTTGAATTTTGTCTTCAAAACAAAAACATTGAGGACGCTGACATCCAAGACAGGCCTCCAGCCCTCCGAGTGACTTGGTGAAAACAAAAAGATTGTAAAAGCCTGGAAAACAAATGCCCTTCATTTTCTTCTATGGTTTCCTTCTCGATGAGAGCTGACACTTCCTTTACAAGAGCCACAAACTTTCTTGATCTTGAGGAATAAGCTGTCAAGAATGGGTGTGCTGACTAAGGGAGGCTTCTTTGAAAAGGGGATAATATATCCTTCTTTGACGGACATTTTTGTATTATCTAGGACTCTGGGCTCTTCTCCTTCCAATCTCCCAGAACAATTGGAGCCTGCCTCCGACTTATGTACGAGGACGATTTCAATGATAACTTAATAGGAGTGGGATGAGAAATGGACGTTTCTCTGGAACAGAGAAAAAGCCCTTTGCTTGCTCTGAAATGGCTGTGACCAGCAGGAAGAGACTGTCTAGTGTTTACAGGATGATATTCCCTAGACCTAGACAACTGCGACAAAAGATCTTGAGTACTCTTGCAAGTCCGACACAGTACTCAGAACTGTCACCTGGGGAAAGGGATGTTCTTATCCAATGGAGAAATACAGAGGAGCCAAACCTGTGACAGAGTGACTCATCTGATTGTATATGAGCGCCAAAGTTCTGTTTCTTCAGTTCCCAATGCGTAAAGGGAGGCAAACTCTTGGGAGCCATCCCTAATACCCTTGTCAATGGAGGAGAGAACTCTACCAGTCTGAGGAGTAATTCTTCAGTAACACAAAAGCATTCCTTTATTTTCTGCACCATGACACTAACAGACCAGTCCAAAAATAACTCATGACTTCAAAAACTTTGAAGATATTCTTCAACAGGTAAGCGGGTTCCGAAGCCGCAAATATAACCTTTGTCGAAGAAAAGGCTGACCTTCTAGCATAATCAAACAAGCCCAAAAAACTCTCCCTGGAAGAGGCAAGACTATTTCAAGGGAAGAATCTTCTCCAGCCTTGCATATGGACCAGGTATCTCCTCCTCAACAATCTAGAGGAAGGAATGCTAAAGGAGGTCCTGCCTTGTTCTCTCTACTCTGTAAATCATCATGCCACTACACTGAGCACCTTCTTTGTGCTGATGATGAAAGAACCATCTTAGGCAGACTGGATGGAAGAGGAGGGTTGCATATCCACGATAAACGTAGAAGTGGGCGACGAAGGAGAACTGCTGGCGAAAAGAAGACTAGAATGGTGGCTAGCAGGAACCTCAGTAAAGAAGCTTAGGCAGACAAGGGGCTTCTTGGTCCTCTATTTCATCATCATCATCGGAAACTGGAGATAGTGTAGCATCCACAGGCGCTAGAGAGGCGCTTGAGACGTTGCAAGGAGTCTTGTATAGGATAGACAAATACTATCCAGTTTCTTAAGAATGCGATTCACTTCAGAAACTTCAGCAGTAACTATGGAAGCAGGATGTGATGTATATAGATTTTTGGCATTAAGCCAAGCACTGGGGCAACTAAGGCCATTCAGCGCTGAAACGGAAATTGACAGTAAAAGGTTACAAGGGTGTAACAGGAGGAAAACCTCGCAGTTGCACTATGAAACAATTGTTAGGAGAGGGTGGACAGTAAGACGGAAGAAAGAATATGAATGGAGGTACAGTAAAGGTATGAATGTAGTTACAGTTGGGGGCCGAAAGGAAGCTGCAAAGAACCTTAAGTAATGCCTACATTGCACCGAATGAGGTGCACTGACGGCACTAACTCCGTACAGGTATATGGAAGCAGGAGGCAACACTGGGTGCTTGGGTGTTGAAGGGCACCTGGCTCCCACTGAACAAACCGGCACTACTGAGCTCTAGAGAGCTGCTGGAGTTCGGGTGTCAATGGGCACTTAGCTCCCTCTGAATAAGTAGGCGCTACTGGGCGCTTCGGTGCTGCTGGATGAATGGGCGTCAAAGGCAACAGGGGCACTTGACGAGGAGCAAACGAACGACGAGCCTTGGTTGCTGAAGGAGCATTAACATCTGAGAAGCAATCCGAAGAAAAACGTTCTAGCTGTTCCAGTGATTACAAGATGGGCGTTCTGGATCCCTAAACCTCTTGACAGGAAACAGCCAGAGGGAGCGATACCTCCACAGTGGTTCTCTTCAATGGACGAGACTTATTCCCTAAGCGCCACAGACGTTGAGGAGAGGAATCCCCTGAACTGGACAAACTATGCACATCCAGAGAGACTTTCAAGAGGCTCTTGGTTGCAACCTGGGATAAGTCAACAGGTTGAACCAAGGGGGTAACTACCCGTGGACAGACCCCATCGACCTCCCTTGGGCTACCAGTTTGACTCCTCCCAGGTTTAGGAAAGTATGCTAGTGACCTTTGCTGGGAGAATTGATTGGGACAAGCAGTCACCTCCTCCACTTGCACTTTGTCCATAGGAATTTCACTGAAGAGCCAATTGCTCCATCATCTGCACTTATAAAGCAAACCAGTTGTTAATCTTCGCCTCAAGGATGGCAATGGGGTTGGGTTTGGAAACGAGGGAACCCAAAGTTGGGGAAGGTGGAATAGTTAAGAGAACCGGAAACGAGGGCCAAAGAATAAGAACATGAATCCGATTTAATTTCAAAAGATTATCGTCCCCAGAAATACATTCAGAACATCTCAAACCTAATGAACATACTTGTCCACTGCAAATCAGCACTTCACATTACGTGCAAATGAGGATTCTTATTCCTTGGTCAGGAATCCATTACAGCCTTTAGCACAATATTTAAAGCCAGATGAACCCGAGTCCGACATCACCAAATTAGTTAATCAAAATTGGTATAAAAAAGTCAAATCCTATTGCAAGGTCTCTACAAAGAGCCTAATACCATTTAAATAATGCTAATTGACCAACAAATTAAAATAATTCATCAATTGTGATGAACAAACAATTAGAAAAGTCATCTCTTTGCCAAATTGTTCCTCTTTCCCTGAAAGTGGGCGGGGCATTGTTACCTACTCAAAAGAAAATTAGTGCAACCTGCAAATTTCAGAATTTTAACTGCCAGGAGAGTGAAACGCCTACCTATGTAATTACTGAATAAGTTACTTGATTAAAAACGTGTCTTACAGGTTCCTCAGAGAATTTCCAAATACATTACTGAACTCAGGCCTCCTTTGGCTACCCTGTAATACTTCAACCATAGGTAAAAATAAGATCCCAGGCAGGAAGTACAACCATGATTTTGGATGAAACAAGTTAAAGCACCAATAATTATGGGCAATGGTCAACTATATTCAATTCTTTACCATTACGAAATCTTTACTGCTTATTAAGGGCCTCATAAACATCCATATAAGCCATGAAACATTGCTATAACCTACTTCTCCCATGCTATACCATAAAACATCCTTATATATCTTCAAGAATGTTTTTTACCTGATATGCTCCTCAAAAGTAAGGACAAAATATATTCTATATTTTATATAAAAATATAGCGAGAAGATGTCTTTGATGCATCTTGCCATGTTATATACAGAATTTTACTGTAATTGGTAAAAATAATAATATAAATGTAGAGCTTTTAAGCCAACAGCAATCATGAAAACTCTGAAGAAGTTGAATATCCATCTACCCTTTCCCACTTATCCCACCCTTGAAATTCTTTTCCTGTCTATCAATCCCATAATAACCCTTCCTAAACCTTTTCACGCCTATAAGCAACGTTGCCAAAGCTTCTTTCTGTTTGCACAGCACTGCTACCTATCGAGCTGTGGTTTTTTTTAATGTTATGATTTTATATGTATCTTATAGTAATGTTGAGTTCCAGATAAGGTGAAACTAGATAACTGAAGGGCTACTATAGTACTGTATTTATAAAGTTAGTTTGCTAAACAGATGTCGATTACTACGTAGCTTTTTGTTGTGTAGCCTACAAATCGTTGATAGATTACAGGGTACCTTTTATTACCGAAACAAACATAAAAGTACATACCATACAAGCATGGTCAATAGTTTTAGTTTTCATTATATCCTTAAGTAACAGTGCATTTAGTTATTTCTTAACTGATGTTATATGCTGCACAAGCTTTTTTTGAATACCTTATCACTGTATTTTACCAGAAACACACACACTTCTCTGAAATGAATATTGTCAATACATTTTTAAATTTATTGCTTAACAAATTAGATATCTTCATATACAGAATTATACTATGTAAAGTACATTAGAGAATGCAAACAACTAAAGGTGTCTGTGAGGTTTTGCTTAATGTTGGGTACATTCAGACCAGCAAAACTAACATATTGTAAATAGTTTTATGCCCATATATTACTTGTTTTATTTTAACATGGCTGTTGCCTACAATGATAAAGTTTCATTTTATCAACAGAGGGTTGCATAACACTACAACTTTTTGCACGTTGTGAAGTATTTCTGAATTCTGAACACAGGAATTTCAGATATTATGGAAATTGAATGTAACGCATCATTTGAATACTGTTTTTTACTAGTAATATAAAAATGAGTGAGAAGCTTTTGTCATGATGGTAGTATTGGGTAGTACAAAACTCTAGCAATGGAGGTGATCTTCACTACTCGCAATATGCAGGTGCCAGACTAGCAGTTTTAATCAATAATGGGACATTCTGAGTCAAATGCTGGAAAATGGACTTATACTGTGCTTATAATAAATCTAAGTCTGTAAGAGGATAGACATACCTATGAACTACTGTATATTTC
>NC_061100.1:125901400-126031574 GCF_015104395.2 Macrobrachium nipponense | reverse complement strand
TTGAACCTTTCATGCTAAATTACAGTTAAGCTGGAATATCTAAAATTTGTGATATTACAATAAACATTTATATATATATATATATATATATATATATATATATATATATATATATATATATATATATATATTTAAGCGGTTTCGTATTTTGGTGTATCTTTACTTTAGGCTTGTTCTCCTGCAAGAAATTCGTCTTCTTTCTTTAGGAGGGCGTTAGTTTTCAAACAATAACTATAGTCTCTTGTGTTTAAACCCCCAATATAAAATTTAACTACATGTTCAAATATTTAATTTGTTATAAACATTTAAATGTTAATACAATTTCCAATAACACCAAAATCTGTGGAAAAATAATTATTCTATGAGGATCTCTGCTACATACGTTATGGTAACAAAACCATAGCAGACGAATTATTGGAGAAGAACAAGAGCTTTTAACTTTTTAAAATGAACACAAGTTTTGATGAGGTAGTTCATGTAATACTGTTGAATAAGACAAGAAACTGATTCAAGGTAATGTTGTACTACATAGATACATACTACTCCAATCACCATCAAAATGTTAAATTCTCTGTTTTTTCTGGGATGTTAAGGGCTTTAAGTGCCTGTAACCCGCAGTTTATTGACGCCGAGATTAAAGCTATCTATGATAATCTTGAAACTTAAATACCCGAGGACTTTTGTAGGTGTGGCATGGAAAAGAGCTAGAAAAACATTTTATTTAACTAATGACAAAGTTGAATTTATTAAGCATAACATTCTAAAATTACCCTACGATGAAAGGTTTTTAGAAATTCGAAGAATTTTAAAGCTTTTTTTTTTTAACATAAATGTTGTTTTCAGTAATATTAATGTCAATAGATGAGTAATGAAAAATTCTCCTAAAGATCTTCCCAGCTGCATATTTGAAATTCCTTGATAAAATCTATTACGGACAAACTGGTAGATCTCTTTCACGACGACTCAAACAGCACCAACATTCTGTGAGAACCGAACAAATACCGAATGCATTATTGTAGATAAATCTAAGCAACAAACTTAATATATTCAGATATACATGTTTCCTTATTAATATGTTCTTAAATACATAGTTCTCAATAATGACATTAACATTAAATGGTCTCAGCAGTCCAGGGATGGCCATTAACTGGTTACACTTATTTAAAACAAGAAGGTTTTTCACATAAACTCACTCTTACGACCAACTTCATAAAATGTTTTTCGTGCTTTACAGAAAGCCCTGTCAATAAAATCACAAGGGTACCTATGACTTGTTGCGATGTCTCGGACCTTCTGAAGCTCAGCTTTGAGAAAGTCAAGGCAATGACCGACAGTGCCCTTAAAAACATAAATGAAAATACCATCTTCGTTCTCGGATGACGGTTAGAAGAAAAATGTATGTAGGAATCTACACTTGTAGACTTCCTGTACACAGAGAATTTTAAAATTTCCATCATTCCTCACAACTAAAACATCTAAAAGCCCCAACCTATTATGTAACTACTTTAGTTTCCAAGGTCAATTTCATAGAAGGCAATTTAATGCTGTTAGGAAGCTCTCTTCATTTTTGTCAACAGGCCAAGCACAAAATATATCATCAACGTACCTAACCAACAGGATTCCTATAGGAAGTATCCTTGGTAAGTCCTTAATTTCGAAAAACTCCATGCAAAGGTTACTAAGTAATGGAGATAACGGACGGCCCATTACCATGCCAAATTTTTGTTCATCCGAGAACGACGATGATGGTATTTTCGTCTATGGTTTTAAGGGCACTGCGGGTCAGTTTCCCTGACTTCCTCGAAGCTGAGCTTCAGAAAGTCCGAGATATTGCAACAAGTCTTAGGTACCCTTGTGATTTTATTGACAGGGCTTTCTGTAAAGCAAGAAAAATATTTTATGAAGTTGGTCGTAAGAGTGAGTGTATGTGAAAAACCTTCTTGTTTTACATAAGTGTAACCAGATAACGCCCATCGCTGGGCTGGTGAGACCATTTAATGTTAATGTCATTATTGAGAACTATGAACTGAAGAACATATTAATCAGGATTTCCCCTCATCAGAAGAGCGGCTGCATACATGAGATCCCTTGCAATCAGTGTAATAAAATGTTTGTGGAACAAAGTGGAAGGAGTCTCAAAACAAGATTAAAGCAACATAGATATAACGTCTGAACGGGGAATGATGCGAGCAGTTTGTTTCAACATATGAATGAGTGCTACCACACCCCGAATTGGAAAGACGCTAGAGATCATGTTCTTTAAACACACCACAAAACCAAACATTGGTGAATCATGTATTATAAAGGAAAATCGTGTAGATTTGATCAACAGCAGCCCGGGATGTACAAACAGGAAGAATTGCTTGTAAAAAAACTTTTAGACAATTAGTTTTAAAATAGTAGTATGATAGTTTTTATGTTAATGTACTGCTGCCATAGAACTGTTTTTGTAACAAATAGTGTTTTTTTGTATCACTCGACCCTGACGAGGCGTGAAAAATACACGAAAGCGCTTAGTCGACTCCTTTCATTCCTTCCTCCAGCTCTATGGCAACAAAATAGAGCATGTTTTAACGATAGATCGTCAATATACTGTGTATACACACATATATAATATAATATAATATAATATAACTTACTTTCATCCTGATGACTCCTGATAAAACTCATGCTGACGCTTTATAACTGGAGACCGAATTTCTTTTCTTTTTTTCCCTTCCCTTCTTTTCCTTTTTTTGAGCAAGCGGCCCAGACTAAGCGGCCTATGTTGGCAAACGTTTTTTTTTTTTATCAAAACATTTGTGTTTCTACATATTGGGAAAAAAAATTTCGATTATATAAATATTTTGAGCAGTGAAAACCCGACAATGTGAAAGGTAGGTTGATTTTCTTTTGCTTTGTCTGGTTGAACCAACTGCTTCCGGAGAACAACCTCGAAATGAATGTTAATGTGTGGTGTTCTGATCTGTTTCAATCGGGAAGAGACATTATATTCTTGTAATTTTGACATCTACATCAAACTCCCGTGTTGCAGGACTAGTGCTACTTGGGTAAACTTGCCCTGAGGCTGATGGTCGTGGAATGACAGCGTGTTAGAATGGAGGGACTGTCCGATGATATAACGATTTTTTGGCCAGTACTATATAATTATATAAGGGAGATGGTGTTATTTTTTTTGGGGGGAGAGACCAACTTGAAGTTTTACAGCCTCTCATTAACAAATGAGCCTACAAATATATAATTACATTATATATATAATAATAATATAATATATATATATATCTAATATATATATCTATATATATATATATATATAGATAAATGCCACGAAGGAAAAATAAACGAAGGAGTCTGCAAGATCTTTCGACTTTAAAAGTCCTTTACTGAGCAGATACTGACAAAAATACGAGAAAAGACAATACAAGAAGGTTCGTATAACTGACAGATAGGGATTATAAAGGGATTAGTACCTAGAATCCGACACACCTTGAAGATAAGAAACCTTCCCAAACAAGCATAAACGAGTTTGTGCATTTGTGATTGTAAGTTTATATTCAATGGTGAATTTTATCAACAAATTTTTGGCATGGCAATGGGAAATCCTTTATCACCATTGCTCTCAAACCTGTATATGGAATTCTTTGAAAAACGCTACTTACCTAATATCATTCATATTCCTGTAAAGTGGTATCGTTACGTTGATGATTGTTTAGCTGTTCTTCCTGTCGGTATTGATGTAAATGATTTACTCTCTAAATTAAATAACCAGGTACCATCGATTAAGTTTACTCTAGAATTAGAAAAAGACAATTGCCTCCCTTTCTTAGACGTTTTGATACATAGAGAACCATTTCAATGTAAATTCAGTATTTATAGGAAACCGACTAACAACTTAACTTATGTTCATTTCTTCTCAGGCCACCATCTTAATATAAAAATATCCATTTTTTCCTCTATGTTTTTACGAGCATTGCGAATTGTCAGTCCACAATATTTGGATCAAGAAATTGAATACATAAGAAAAATAGGGAAAGATTTATGCTATTCCATTCATATATTAGACATTTGTTATAATAAAGCCCACAAAAAAGTTTTATACTGTAAATAACACACAGAAAGAAAATTCTAAGAACATTCTCAGTTTGCCTTATTTTAACGGATTTGAAACCATTAAACCATTGTTAAAAGCTTTTAATGTCAACCTTGTTTTTTCCTATAATAACACACTAAAAAGAATGTTAATAAAAAAAAAATGGCCCCAGAGAAAGCAACAACATAATATATAAAATTCCATGTATGGATTGTCTCTCATTCTATCTCGGACAGTCCAGCAAAGGCTTAGAAGTAAGGCTAAGCCAGCATAAATACTCTGTAAAAACTGGGCAAAAATCTAATGCATTATTCATTCATTTAAGTGATTGATAGTTCAGTAATTGCATGGTCAAGAGATGTCTTATCACGAAATCTTTTAGAATCTGCTTTAATACAACTTACTTTTCATTGTAATTTCAATGTTAGTCGTGGCCTTTTTCATTTAGACCCTTGTATCTGTAACATGTTTAAGAATGACCTCAAAGATATAATTACTGACTTAAATAAAAATTAGTTGCCTTAGAGTTATTAAATTTTGTTGTAATGTATGTCTGTCATGTTTTGTGAATATGGTTTTGTTTACCAAGTTCTGAATAGCTGTCACCTATAATCCTTTAATTGTCTGGAGATTGTATCTGAGATGATTGTCTTCAACCTTTATTTGCACCCATTGTTTATGCTTGTTTGGGAAGGTTTCTTATCTTCCAGGTGTGTCGGATTCTAGGTACTAATCCCTTTATAATCCCTATCTGTCAGTTATACGAACCTTCTTGTATTGTCTTTTCTCGTATTTTTGTCAGTATCTGCTCAGTAAAGGACTTTTAAAGTCGAAAGATCTTGCAGACTCCTTCGTTTCGTTTATTTTTCCTTCGTGGCATTTATCTTTATTTATGGATTTATCACGTTCCTAACTTTCGTGGTTCAGTTATACATACATACATATATATATATATATATATATATATATATATATATATATATATATATATATATGTATATATATAGATATCTATATATATATATATATATATATATATATATATATATATATATATATATATATAAAGGAAAATTGAAAGGTGAGAAAGCCAAGAACTTTCGGTCTAACACGACCCTTTACTTAGACACAACTGATCATACACAGCAAAAACATAGTACAAGTAGGCTTAATATCCAAACTAATATTACAAGATTAGCATAAGGTCCAATTCCCTCTACAGATACGAAAAAACTCCCGAGGGCAAGACTAGAGATTTAAGGCAGCCACACTTTGGAGGAACACACGTGGTCAGCAGATGGTTCAGCCAGAAAACAATACATTTTGAAAAACAAGGAGGCATGCTTAGTAACATCCCGAAAAAAATAGATTAAGGATTTAGGCACTGTGCCTTGTCAAGGCAATCACGCCTAAGTAAAGGGTCGTGTTAGACCGAAAGTTCTTGGCTTTCTCGCCTTTCAATTTTCCTCCGTGGCATCGCCTTTATTTATACACAGCATCACATCTTATATACTTCGTGATCAAATTATTCATATGTATATATATATATATATATATATATATATATATATATATATATATATATATATATAAAGAAAACTTTTATTTATACATAGCATCACGTTTTATATACTTCGTGATCAAGTTATTCATATATATATATATATATATATATATATATATATATATATATTATATATATATATATAGTTTCTGTAGCTCATTCTCTTTTCATGGCCATATTGCTACACCACTGAGCTCCCTAACAATGAAATCCTTTCAGTATTTCAGAAAATGAATATGCAGTTGTAGACTCACGTTAATTCGTTCCAAGACATGCAGCAAGTCGAAAAACGGCCTACTGTGCATTTTAGGGCCGTTTCTAATAGATTTTCGTCAATAAAAGCACGGATATTTGAAGCCATAGCCTAGTAGGCAAAAAATATGCAGTTATGTCTAATGTGGATAATTAATCCCTTACCAGAGTAAATCACAACAGTATGATAATGATCGTAGAAACACAAATACTTGAATAGGATATGCGATAATAGTAAGATATGCTATAAATGGCTGGTAATCTAAACAGGCAAAGTAAATAAATAAAGAACTACGTATACTACTTTGTTTCTTAGCGCTTGTCAACTAAGTAGGCGACATAGCAGTTTAATTAAATCAAACATAGAAACGTTGATTTGAGTTAAAACACACACACACATAAAGAGATAAAAACACAGCGCTGACAGGTGTCACTGTCACTGAAAACAGTAACTGTAGGCTATTACGTTCATAGCACCAAGTTCATTGATGAAACAGAAGCGTAACTGCATCAAATTCCAGTAGTATTAAAGAAAAGGCTGGGCAAATCATTGTTGAGAATGACGATAGTAATACGATTCCATTGGTGATACCACGGGTAATGAATAAGAATTTGGTATACAATATGTTCACATGACAACATTATTACAAAGGAATTTGGTAAATATACATATGGCAATATTACTATTTTCATTATACAATTTTACGTGGACTATAGGAATACACAGCAATTATAACACAATTTACAGTGTTGCCACACGTACAATAATTATCGTATATGTACGATATACGATAGCCTTTTCCATTATCGTACGGTTTGTACGATAATTCTAAGGTGTTGATAAGTATATAATGACAAATATAAGTGGTCGATGAACTCCTCCATGAAACAGGCTAATTTCCGGAAAAAAAAATCAAGAGTCCGTACATGGCTTGGCGCCACTTCCACTTATCTCCAATTGTAACGTGGTTCAAAGGCTATTGGAACAGTGGGAGGCACTGAAGCTATCTTTCTCGGATAAGTGGCTCGCTGAGAAACTATTAGCAACAGAGTTGATTATCAACTCCGTTCATGATCCTTTCATGAAGTTATATTTCATGTTCCTTGACTGGGTTCTTCCAAAGTTTACCGAGTTCAACAAATTTTTCCAGTCATAAAAAGCAGTAATAACAGTTCTCCATGATAAAGTGTCCATGCTATTCAGAGACCTCCTTCTCTCATTTATGGACAGGATCTATGTAATGGAAACTGATCTAAATACTGTAAATCCTGAAATACATGACAGGCATCTTAGCGACAGCCAAATGTACCTAGGAGTTAAAGTTATGCAGGGATTAAAAAACCCCTCCATACAGGAAAAGAAAGCTCAACAGCAGGAGTTTTTTCATAGGTGTAGAAGTTTCCTTGTAGTGGCATGCACAGAAATAGGTATAATTTCAATGATGGTGTCCTGTCAAAGTTAAACTGCCTCTGTCCAAAAAATGCTCTCTCATCGCCCTCTTGCATCTGAGCTTCCTCTGATTGTACCCCCAGATGACCATTCACTACTTCAAAAGCTGGATGATCAATGAAGAATGTTTCCCATATTGCAACATGAACTTAACATCTCGTTAATGAGACACCTGATAAGTTCTGGGGAGAAGTGTCCCATAAGAGTCTAGTTTTTCAGACCTAGCCAATTTTGCTCTAACTGCTCTTTGCTTGCCGCACTCTAATGCTGAATGCGAACGAATGTTCAGTAAAGTTAACCTCTTTAAAACTAAACAAAGAAACAGACTGAAAACAAGGTCAGTTAATGGGGCTCTTCTCTCTGCTAGTTGCTAGTTTATCATGTTCAGCTGGTGAGTCTCCACCTATAACAATATCATCCAGATTTGGATAAGCAAAATCATAAGAAGCTAACAACTGGAAAATGAACTTCTGAAATATTGCAGGAGCAGAATGGATACCAAATGGTAACCGTAAATATCTATATAGACCCAAATGTGTGTTAATTACAAAGTATTTACGGTCTTCTGGAGCAACTTCCGTTTGCAAATAAGCATTCTTGAGATCAAGTCTGGTATAATACTTATATCCAGACACATTGGAAATTAATTCTGACATATTAGGTAATGGGAATTTAGATTCATGAAGAATATCATATCCCCACAAACCCTAAGGGATCCATTCTGCTTCCTGACAGTAATTGGTGAGGCATAATCTGAGAGTGCTACTCTTTCTATAATCTAATTTTTTTCAAGCTCTTGCAGCGCTCTCTCAACCTCAATGTGCAACGTCACTGGCACCGTGCGGCCCTTTGAAAAAACAGGAACATGACCAACTTCAGGATACAACCGGGCTTGACAGTTCTTAATAGGTTTCAAACTATCTACATTATAGTTTTCCACAAAATCTGTTATATTTAACTTATGGGCATTATTTATGTTGCACTTATCTATTAAATTCCTACCAATCAAGTTATTTGGGGAGTCTGACCCAACAATTATGAATTCAGCGTCTGAATGATTTTGCTGTTTGTATTGAAAATTTGAAACTTTGACCTTCCCAAATACTTTAATTGGCACTTGGTTATAACCCTGCAATTTAGTTTTACAGTTCAGTAATGTACAATTTAACTTCTTGAAATCATTATACTTTAATGTGGAAATAGCTGAACCTGTGTCGATTTCAAATAAAAATGGCTTATGATTCAATTGACAACTAACAACATAAGGTTGAACAGAACTCTTGTTTACTATACATTTGAAATCAAGTGACTTCATTATTGGATTCCTCTTCTTGGATTATAACTTCATGAGTTTTCTTCAAGTGGGGTTTTGTCGTTGGCGGCGCTCTTGTGAAAACTAACCTGAAGCTGCTGTACAAGCCTAAGAAGACAATTGTCATAACGTAATACTTTCGCGGGCTTAAGATGGATTAAATAAAAGGAAGTGTCACCACAGAACACTGGATAAACGGGACAGTCACTACAATAATACCTGGATCAAAGGGATAGTTACCACAGTAATACCTGGATAAAAGGGACAGTATACCTGGCAATACCCCCACGACTGTTAGAAGGGTGAACGTCCACGTGTAAAAAGTAGAACTGTCAGTCGGACCATCGCTCATTTGCCAGAAGAGTGACAACTCAAAAAAATGTTTTTTTGAGATATTGATACCAGCAGATAGCCTGTTCTTAATTCCATATTGTGGCAAAAACTTCTTATTTGTATTTGTCATTAAATCAGCTCAGTAAAAGAATCATCTAGATATAAATGGACAAAGTATAGAGAATTTCAACTTTAAATTGCTTCTCACGAATTATAGCAATTTTCGAGTTAAGACACTCTTCTGGCAAATAAGCGAATAATACTCATATCCCAATTTTGATCCTCATTTAACTATGATGTTAAAATTGGTGATATAAGTGAATTATAATCAAGTCTGACGATTTGGTTTGTTTCTTCATTTATTAAATAAATACAACTCGGTATTAAGAATATTTTTTTTATTATTATTATTATCATCATTTGTCAATTGTGTAAGTAAATTACCCTTTTTGGGCATATTTCGGTACTAGCTATGATTTATTTTTCCCGTGATGCAGTTGAGTCATCAAGGAGTTTATTGTTATTTCGACGGAATAGATAAATTGATAAGTAGAGTGACATTTTCTCCTTCAATTCTAAGTCAAATGGACAATTTCCCCATGTCGGGATCTTAAAGGGAAACTTCTGGTTGCATTTCAGATGTTCCATACGTAGTATTATTCCATTTAAATACCCCGCCGAAAATTTTTTTTGGAAAGGGGTGTTTTCCTATTTTTTACAACCAATTTTCTATTGCAACGGGTGCAGCCATTTATGTGCGGCTCATCTGTTATGTGTGAAGTCATGTCGCGGTATGCTCAGACAGGCGGAACTATTCCGCCAGGCGTGCTGTCTACAGAATTCATGGACACACACACACACACAACCACACGTTTAGAAAACTGCCATTCACCCCATCACACCACGCACATTTCGATTGACAAGAATAAATTTCAATTCAAATGCATACAAGTGGAGGCACCATAGTATAGATACCGGTAAATAGCCTCCCTATCTTCGTCGGTACCGTGGTCTGTTCATAGGGAACAGACTGTCATTTCATGTTGTGGCCACCACTATTTCCTTTAAGGAGAAAAAGGTTCCTGAAAACGCGATGTCGAAAAAAGAAGAAGAAAAACTACCCGGCCACTGTTTGTAATCCTGAAAAACATCATCATTAATAACTGTTGCCATTCTCTCTCTCTCTCTCTTGGTAATGTTGCAACATCACGTTTATTACACACATGCACACACACTTGTGTATGCGTGGTATGCTTTCGTAAGGGCTGTCACTATTGCCATGAGTGGTGGTTCTCAACAGTCCCTTTCAGGTGTGCACAGTTCTGCTTTAGTACTTTTGATTCATCCATGTACTTTGGCATTCCTCGTTCGTATATAGCATGTCTAAAATGTGACTGATCTTTGGTACATTATATTATATATATATATATATATATATATATATATATATATATATATATATATATATATATATATATATATATATATATATATATATATTATATATATATATATATATATATGTATATCTATATATGTAAGTTTTGTAATGCAATTATAATTTTTGTAATATGATTAATTCACCTCAGAACCTGTGTATCATGCTATGAAATGTATGTTTATGTGTTCAGATTCCCACATATAAAGATAACATGTTAAGTAGGACTCTGGGCAAGTTAAACACCACTTAGTTTATCTTACTTATTATTAAAAGTACTAGTTCAACAGTTTATCAAACTGCACAACACTACACAGGGAACAGAATATACCGACACAGCCTCCCCGTATAAGGCTTAGTTCCTAACTGAACTTCTCTGAGACCTCAAGTGAAGTCTTAACCTAACTTCTACAGTTGAGCTCCTCCTTAACTTCTACTAAGACATCCTACTACTTCTTGAGTGGCTTTTCTAACTTCCGGTGCCACCCCTGTGTGAATTTAATTGGTTGTCCTAATGTATTGTGACCACCCACTGAAGGTGTCAAAGTTCAGATTTTCCACTGGGGCTAGCAACTTTCTGTTTTGGAAAGCTGTTGCCTGTGTTTAGTTTCATTTCTCCAAACTGCTATTGCTGCAGTCTGTTCCTACCACACTTCTACCTCCTTCTGACTTTTCATCTACTATTTATCTACCCTCACTCTACATATTTCTACCAGTGGATTTTCCTATCTAACTGCCCCTACATATTCTAGACAGACTTCTGTTGTATTCCTAACAAAAGTAGTGTAAGACACATAGAGGGAGACTGCTTTGTCCGAGCAGAACTTGCTGTTATCCAACCCCTTGAAAATAGAAGAGTTAAGCTAAATTTTTGTCATCCGAAGTGGCCCAGTGAGGAACACAAGGGGACCTATTTATCCGCATAAGCGAACGCAGATGACGTAATATGTTTTCATCTTGAACTCGAAGCTAATCGCCCCATATGCCCATACACTTACGGGGATAGAGAACTATTCATTCGATTCCGATCCCTGGTTCCCCGAGATTGTAAATTTCACTTTAAATTTTAAATTTAGGAATAAATTTTTGTATTTAAAATTTTTGGAAGAGTTTCATTTACTTCCACCAGTATATAACAATATAATATATTATATTTTATTTTCGTTTAGGTAGAAATATAGTGGTAATTGTGCCGCTTCCCTCAAATGAATCAGAATCAGGGAAATACTTAGATTTGAAATTGCAGGAGTGATGTCCTTTAATTAAGATTACCTCACATACATTTTACTGAACTTAGACCGATTGTTTTCTTGACTGTTCAGTTCTATAAGGGATCACTTTTACCTTTAGAGTATTGAGTCATTTAGTATTTGTGATGAAGGGTCAGGTGTCTGGCTGTAGAGAGGTAAGCAATAACCAAGTACTTGATCAAACTGTGCCCCAAGTACAAAGGTTGCCGTAGACCCAGGAATAAAAGGGTCCCTTGCACTAACAAGTACAAATGGTAAGTGTAGTAACCAGATACTTGGCAATTTGGGTTAACAAATATTAATGGTGTCCAGACCCAGATACTCTAGGCCACTTCGTCACAATAAATATATATATATATATATATATATATATATATATATATATATATATATATATAATATATATATATATATATATATATATATATATATATATATATATATATATATATATATATATATATATATATTATATATATATATATATATATATATATATCATATATATATATATATATATATATATATATATATATATATATATATATATATATATATATATATATATATATATATATATATAAACTTAGATGGAAAGAATAATATTAATAAAAACCTCAATTGGAGCATTTTACACGAAGAATGGTACGCACACATTAGCTTTTCTATTCCAAACGGAGTAATTTCCCATGCACTGTCATATGTAAGTATACCAATACACAGTTTTTCTACACAAAAATACAGTCGCGCTCTCTCTCTCTCTCAACTTATATCGAATGCAAAGCCTTAAGCCTAAATGAAGGAACAAATGAAGAATTCCAGACCTTAGGGGCAAGATGAGAGAGAGAGAGAGAGAGAGACCTTACCTTACAGACCTTACAGTTCGTTCGGGTTGCCCCAGGTCCCTCAGTGTGAGGCGCCTCTAATGTCTACCAGAGAGTTGCTAGTACATCTTCCGGTATATTTTGCATCTTCCAATCTTGGATGGTCTGGGATGCAGTTTAGATATTTGTCGAGCTTATTCTTAAACACATCTACGCTCACTCCTGATATATTCCTCAGATGAGCTGGCAACGCATTGAATAGACGCTGCATTATCGATGCTGGTGCGTAGTGGATTAATGTCCTGTGTGCTTTCCTTATTTTTCCTGGTATAGTTTTTGGGCACTATTAATCTACCTCTGCTTGCTCTTTCTGATATTTTTAGTTCCATGATATTTTCTGTTATTCCTTCTATCTGTTTCCATGCCTGAATTATCATGTAGCGTTCTCTTCTCCTTTCTAGACTATATAATTTTAAGGATTGTAGTCTTTCCCAGTAGTCTAGGTCCTTAACTTCTTCTATTCTAGCTGTAAAGGACCTTTGTACACTCTCTATTTGTGCAATATCCTTTTGATAGTGTGGGTACCATATCATATTGCAATATTCAAGTGGACTACGAACATATGTTTTATAAAGCATAATCATGTGTTCAGCTTTTCTTGTTTTGAAGTGCCGTAACAACATTCCCATTTTTGCTTTACATTTTGCCAACAGAATGGCTATTTGATCATTGCATAACATGTTCCTATTCATCATCACACCAAGGTCTTTAACTGCTTCCTTATTTGTGATTGTCTCATTATTAGGTCCCCTATATGCATATAGCTTTCCTTCTCTGTCTCCATAATTTATAGATTCAAATTTATCAGAGTTAAATACCATCCTATTTACCTCTGCCCAATCATATACTTTGTTAAGGTCTCTTTGTAGAGCGTTCCTATCTTCATCACAAGTAATTTCTCTACTTATTCTTGTGTCATCAGCGAAACTACTCACTACCGAATCCTTAACATTACTGTCTATGTCTTCAATCATAATAACAAAACAATATTGCAGCTAGCACCGTACCTTGTGGCACACCGGATATTACCTTGGTTTCATCCGATTTCTCATCGTTTGCAATAACTATCTGTTTTCTGTTGTGTAAAAATTCTTTTAACCATCTTCCTACTTTATCTACGATATTGTGTTTTCTAATTTTCTTTGCTAATATATTATGGTCTACTTTGTCAAAAGCTTTTGCAAAGTCTAGATAAACCACATCTGTTTCATTTCCGCTTTTCATATTTTTGAATATGTTCTCACGGTGGACTAACAGTTGGGTTTGTGTACTTTTTCCGGGTACGAAACCGTGTTGTCCCTATATTAAACAAATTATTTTTTATTAAATGTTTCATAATATTTTTCTTCATTACCCTTTCATACACTTTCATAATATGTGATGTTAGACTCACAGGCCTATAATTACTTGCCTCTAGTCTTGATCCACTTTTGAAAGTAGGGGTGATATATGCTAATTTGTGCTCATCATAAATCTTGCCTGTATCTACACTTTGTCTTAATAATATTGCAAGTGGCTTTGCGATAGAATGAACTACTTTCTTTAACAAAATAGCAGGGACTCCATCCGGCCCTGCAGCAGCTCCATTTTTAATTTCATTAATTGCCTGCACAATATCAGCTTCATTAATTTCTATGTCAGCTAAATATTCACTATTTTCGTCCCTTACTTCTATATCATTATCTTCATTATCTATTCTAGGGTGAATTCTCTCTTATATCGTTTCTGCAGTATGTTGCAAATTTCCTTTTTTTTCATTCGTTAATCTCCCTTCAATTCTCAGAGGGCCTATTTTCTATTCTTCTTTTATTCATTTCTTCGCATTTGAGTATAATAGTTTTGGGTTTTGCTTGATATTTAATAGGGTTTTTTCTTCCAAGTCCCGTTTTTCATTTTCTTTTGATTGTATAATCTTTTGTTCTGCATTTTCTATCTTACTTTTTAGTTCTATAACTTTCCATGCATTTTTTTCTTTTGCAAGACCTTTTTTCCACTTTCTGATTTTCTGGAACAAGATCCTTCTGTCTCTTGGTATGCATGAATGATGTTTACTTTTCTTCTTCGGTATATATTTATGCAGAGAGAGAGAGAGAGAGAGAGAGAGAGAGAGAGAGAGAGAGAGAGAGAGAGAGAGAGAGAGAATTTCAGTAATTTATAACAAGAGACAAGACATAATTAAAAATCTTTCAGAATCATTCCTGCTATATTTTGATAAATCAAAATATCTCTCGTGGAATATAGAAAATCAACGAAAAATCGAGAGAGAAGAGAATATATGAACTGGTTACTTCAGATATGGATTTCAGTTTGAAGAGAATGTGGCCTTACCTTTCCTTGGCAGAAGCTGTTGTTGGGACGTTGTTGTCCAGATGCTGTTCGAAATACGGAAGATCAGTCATCTTGTTTGCTGTGGCTGCCTATTCACTGGTAAATTTCTCGCCTGACTGATGATGATGGAGCTGAACAGGCCAAGGAAAAGGAACTGAGCGAGAGAATTGCGGCCTTGCGAGACGTCATCCAGTGCCAGAAAGAGCAGCGGGTGAACTTGGACAGGACAATTCTTCAGCTGCAACAGAGGCTCGACTACTTTGAAGAGACGCAGAAGGCGGGTGGAAGGGAAGAGCGCACTCGTGCCAACCAGATCACTCAAGAGGTGTTGCAACAGCAAGCCTGGCAAGACAAGGCCCCCTCGATCGAAGCTGGAACGATAAAGAGAAGAGGGAGAAACGCCAGCTGGAAGACATAATCCTCAAGATGGTAGATGAAAATCAGCAGCTGAAGGACAACGCGAAGGAAATCAGGCAGAGAAACGATGGCCTATGTGAGAAGATAAAGGATGTGACTGCGCAGTTGGCAGAGGCAAACTGCCTACTTGAGAGACTCGAGAGACTCCTACGACAGAAAGAGAAAGACCTGCAGCTAAAGATGGCATAAGTGGCGCGGATGGCGAGGCTCATCCAGGAACGAAAAGACGTGACCGAATAGCAGGAATCCGAGAGGAAAGACCACGAGTTGAGGTTCCATTGCCTGCAGAGGGAACTGGAAGACCTCTGGAAAGAAAAGTGTGGACTCCAGCGTGAAGTTGAGGCGGCGAAACTCAAGAGGAACGAGCTGTCATGGCCTTCTAGAGCAAAAAAATCGTTGCCTGGAGTCGCTGGAGAGGAAGGCCTGTGTCCAGGCCGAACGGAACGACCAGCTGGAAGATGAGGTTCGACAGCTGCAAGGAGGGAAGGAGAAATTGGTGTGCGACCTGAAGAACCTCCATGAGAAATAAAGATGCCTAGAGGAGGACAACTGGAAACTGCAGAAGGAGCTGTCCATTTTCAAGGAATGGCATGATGAAGACTGTGCTGGCCTCACAATGACGGATCAGATATGAAAATTTTGTTGTATGAAAACTTTGATGTTAATTTTGCAATAAGTTTGCTTTGTTAATCCTTGGAGGAAATTGAACTAGAACGAAAATAAATATGTTAAAATGTTTTCTTAGTTTTATTGATTCCTGGAAGGGAAAGGAAACTAGAGGATTATAAAAATGGTGAAGAAAATGAGGGGATTTGTGGAGGTGCCGGGAGAAGAACCAGGCTTCAGAAAAGCCCCTGGAGAATTGAGAGAATTGAGTAGGATTCGTGGAGGTGCCAGGAGAAGATGCAGAGGATTCAGTAGGATTTGCAGGGTGCCATCAAAAGAACTAGAGGATTCAGAGAAGCCCCAGGAGAATTGAGAGGATAGTATAGGTGTTGCTCTCTGCAGGGACTGGCGGGCGAGGCCCACCACGGGTCCCGGGATGGGTGGGAAAGGTCCGTCAAGTGTCCTGGGACGGGCGGGATGGGCCTGCCCCAGGTCCTGGGATAGGCAGGCAATGTCCGCTGTGTGTCCTGGGATGGGCGGGCCAGGCTCGCCGCGGGTCCCGGGATGGGCTGGTGATGTCTGCCGCCTTTCCCGGGATGGGCGGACAATGTGAGCCCCGTGTGTCGGGACGGGCTGACCAGGCCCGAAGTGGGTCCCGGGACACGTGGCGGATGTCACCCGCCCGTCTCTAGACCTGTGGTGGGCCTTGCCCACCTGTCCCGGGACACATGGCAGACATTGCCCGGGACGGGTGGGTAAGGCCCGCTGCGGGTGTGGAGATGGGCGGGCGCCGTCTGCCACGTGTCCCGGGACGGGTGGGCCGGGCCCGCCATGGGTCCTGGGACATGTGTCCTGGGCCGGACAGGCCTGGCCTGCCACAGGTTCTGGGACGGGTGGGTGATGTCCGCCACGTGTCCTGGCACAGGCATGTTGGGCCTGCCACAGGTCATGCGACAGGTGAGCAATGTCTGCCGTGGGTCCTGGGACGGGCAGGCTGGGCTCGCCATGGGTCCATGGACAGGCAGGCGATGTCCGCCACGGGTCCTGGGTCGGGCCCGTCGTGGGTCACGGGACGGGCGGGAAGGGCCCGTGGTGGGTCCTGGGATGGATGGGCGATGTCCGCCACGAGTCCTGGCATGGGCGGGTTGGGCCTGCCACAGGTCACAGGATGGGCGGGCGATGTCCGCCATGTGTCCTGGCACGGGCGGGCTGGGCCTGCCACAGGTCACAAGACCAGTGGGCGAGTCCACCACGGGTCATGGCACGGGCGGGCCGGGCTCGCCATGGATTCAGGGACGGGCAGGCGATGTCTGCCATGGGTCTTGGGATGGGCGAGGGATGTCCGCCATGTGTCCTGGGACAAGCGGGTCGGGTCCGCCACGGGCCCCGGGACATGTGGCAATGTCCGCCGCGTGTCCTGGGATGGGCGGGCCTGGCCTGCCACAGGTCCTAGGACGGGTGGGTGATGTCAAGCACAGGTGGGCCGGGCCTGCCATGGGTCACGGCACAGGTGGGCGATGTCCGCTACGGGTCCTGGGATGGGTGGGCCAGGTTTGCCACGGGTCCAGGGACAGGTGGGCGATGTCCGCTACGGGTCCTGGGATGGGTGGGCCAGGTTTGCCACGGGTCCAGGGACAGGTGGGCGATGTCCGCCATGGGTCCCAGGATGAGTGGACTGGGCCCTGCCACACTTCCCGGGACGGGCGGGCGATGTCCGCCACATGTCCCAGCATGGACGGGCGGGCAATGTCCGGCACAGGTGGGCCGGACCCGCCACAGGTCCTGGAATGTGCTGGCGATGTCCGCCATAGGTGGTCCGGGCTTGCCACAGGTCAAGGGACGTGCGGGCGATGTCCGCCACCGGTCCCGGGATGGGCAGGCGATGTCCGCCGTGTGTCCTGTGACGAGCGGGCTGGGTCCGTCACGGGTCCCGGGATATGTGGCGACGTCCGTCACGTGTCCTGGGATGGGCAGGCCTAACCTGCCACAGGTCCTGGGACGGGTGGGTGATGTCTGGCACAGGTGGGCCGGGCCCGCCGCGGGTAACGGCACGGGCGGTCGATGTCCGCTACGGGTCCTGGGATGGGTGGGCCGGGCTCGCCATGGGTCCAGGGACAGGTGGGCGATGTCTGCCACGGGTCCCAGGATGGCCGGACTGGGCCCTGCCACACTTCCTGGGATGGACGGGCAATGTTCGCCACATGTCCCGGCACAGACGGGCGGGCAATGTCTGGCACAGGTGGGCCAGACCCGCCACAGGTCACGGCACGGGCCAGCGATGTCCGCCACAAGTGGGCCGGGCTTGCCACGGGTCCAGGGACGTGCGGGCGATGTCCGCCACAGGTCCCAGGATGGGCGGGCTAGGCCATGCCACAAGTCCCAGGATGGGCGGGTGATGTCCACCACGTGTGGGCTAGACTGACCATGGGTTTCGGGACGTGGTGATGTCCGCCATGTATCCTGGGATGGGTGGGCCAGGCCCGCCACGGGTCGTGGGACGGGGCGGGGGCAATGTCCGCTACTTGTCCCGGGACGGTCGAGCTGGGCCCACCATGTGTCTCAGGGACGGGGGGCCTGGCCCACCACGTGTCCTGGGACGGGAGGGCTATGTCCGCCATGGATCCCGGGACAGGCGGGCTGGGCCCTGCCACATGTCCCGGGATGGGCGGGCAATGTCCGCCACGTGCCCTGCAACGGGTGGGCCAGCCTGCCATGGTCCTGGGATGGGCGGGCGATGTCTGCCACGTGTCAAAGGATGGGCATACCGGGCCAGCCACATGACTGGCGGGCAATGTCTGCCATGTGTCCCAGGTTGGTCGGGCTGGGCCAGCCACGGGTCCCGGGACAGGTGGCCCTAGCCTGCCACAGGTCCTGGGATAGGCGGGCAATGTCTGCCACGGGTTCCGTGATGGGCAGGCAATTTCCGCAAAAGGGTCCCGGGATGGGTGGGCAATGTCCGCTTCATGTCCCAGGAAGGACAGGCCGGGGCCCGCCATGTGTCCCGGGACAGGCGGGCCCCAACCTGCCCTTCCCAGGATGGGCATTCAAGGTCTGCCACAGGTCCTGGCATGGGCGGGCAAGGCCTGCCATGGGTCTTGGGATGGGCGGGCAAGGCCCGCCATGAGTCCTGGGACAAGCGGGCAATATCCGCCATGGGTTTTAGGACGGGTGGGCCAGGCCCACCTAGGGTCCAAGGACGGGTGGGCGATGTCAGCCACGGGTCCCACCGGGACGGTTGGGCGACTTTCGCCACGAGTTCTGGGATGGATGGGTGAGGCCCGCCACGCAGGTGCCGGAACAGTCGGGTGAGGCCCGATACAGGTTCCGGGACTGGCGGGTGAGGCCTGCCACAGGTGCCGGGATAGGTGGGCAAGTCCTGGCATGGGTGCCGGGACGGATGGGCGAGGCCTGTCACGGGTGCCGGGACGAGTGGGTGAGGCCTGGCACGGGTCGGAACGGCTGGGCGAGCCCTGCCACGGGTTCCGGGATGGGAGGGCGAGGTCTATTATAGGTCCCGGGACGGGCAGGTGAGGCCCGCCACTAGTGCCGGAGTGGGCTGGTGAGGCCCGCCATGGGTGCCGGGACTGCCGTGCGAGACCCGCCAATGGTGCTGGGATGGGTGGGCGAGGCCTGCCACGGTTGACAGGACTGTTGTGCAAGGTCCGCCATGGGTGCCAGGATGGATAGGTGAGGCCTGTCACAGGTCCCGGGACGAGTGAGTGAGGAGACCAGGTTGGGTCGCCTAGATGTGGGGCCTTCTTCAGGGAGGAGACTGGGTCTAGCCAACAGGTGTTGGGCCCCCAGCCAGGAGGCGACCAGGTCAGAATGCCATGGGTGGGCCCTTGGTGGGGTAGGAGACTGGGTGGGGCTTCCACCAGGAAGCGAACAGGTTGGGCTGCCTGGGGTGGGCCCCCCCGGCAGTGAGGCGACCAGGTTGGGCCGCCAGTGGTTGGGCCCCCATCGGGGAGGTGACCAGATTATAACGCCATGGGTGGGGCCCTTTGCGGCGAGGTGACTCGGTCTGGCCACCAGGGGTGGGGCCTCCAGCGGGGAAGCAAATGGGTTAGGCTGCCAGGTGTGGGGCCCCCCAGTGGGGAGGCGACTGAGTACTGCTGCCAGGGTTGAGAACCCTTGTGGGGAGGACAACGGTTTGGTCCCCTGGGGTGGGGCCCCAGGCCAGGAGGGAAAAAAAAAGTCTAGTTTTTCTAATCTAGCCAATTTTGCACTAACTGCTCTTTGCTTGCCGCACTCTAAGGCTGAATGCGAACGAGCGTTCAGTAAAATTAACCCCCTTTAAAACTAAACAAAGAAACAGACTGAAAACAAGGATAGTTAATGGGGATCTTCTCTCTGCCAGTTGCATCAAAGGTTCATTCAGGAGGGTCATGTGTTCATTTTACTTCTGCAAATGATATGTTTTCCAGAATAAATAATCATGCACAGTTATTCCAGAACATCAGAGAACATGAATTTGATTTGGAAGAAGATTCTTAAAGATATACTTTACAATTATTATTGTTATTAATTTCTTTATCATGGGATAAGTATCAGTACCAGTCATGTTTAATTATATATATTTATTTTAAATTACTACTCAGTGGTGCTATTTTGATTTTTGATGTTTTGGGGTGTTTAAAGATATGATGAGTGGGCCTATCAACTCACATATCTTTACATTATGGAAAGACGTGACGCTCTAAGCTGTATACTTTTTTTACCACACTCTTAATACAATATGGTAATAATTTGTTCTTAACAATTTTTCATAACATTAAGTAATTATTCATAATTCCATTTTTTTCGTTTTTGTAGAGAGAAATGTTTCATTTGTATTTTTTTCTTAATTATGTAAATTGCAAGATATTAATGACTACAAAGAAAAAGAAATCATACATATATTCATTATTTTGTCAAATTATAAAAATGTATTGAATATCAGAAACAGTATAAGATAATAATTAGGACGCCATTGCCACACCTACGAGTCCCCAGGCAACCTCCCGATGCCGCTGCTTCACCCAGGGTCCTGCTATACCCAAGGTATATAGAATAAGGGCCCACCTGACGTCGCTGCCGCACGTGTGGGGCTGCTTGGACACCCCCCCCCCCCCCCCCACCCCCCCCCCCCCCCGACGTCGCTGCCTGTGGGCCTCCTCAACAACCCCGACGCTGTCGTTGCTCCTGGGGCTCGCTAGGCCTGCCCGACATCGCTGCCACACCTGTGGACCTCCTCACCCTCCCAACGCCGTCACCTGTAGTCCTTGGTCCACCAACACCGCTGCCGCACTTATGGGCCTCCTCTGCCTGCCGACGCTGCGTTGGGGATTCCTCAGCCCAACATTACGCCGCCGCCGCACCTGGGGGTCCCCACGGCCCGTCCCACGTCGCCAATGTACACAATGCAGTTCCCTCTGCAGTTTTGGTCGCCCTCAGTCGACAGTAGAAACCCCCAGCCAACCGCCACGGGAGGCATTCTGTCAGCCAGCAACGATGAAGGACTCGACATTCGATAACACCCCACAAGTGTCACAAGGACACGGGGTCGCCTCCTGCCTCCAAGATATTTTTCATACAATCATTATTCCATAATAATTGTCTTGGGGGGGGTATTTGTAAGGACAACGTCCTTTCACTAATTTCATTTAACTGTAACAACTTGCCGAATTCTAATGTATTCCATATTGTGTAGAATTCTCTGGCCTTTCCGCCGATATAATTACCATGTATGAACACAGAATGTGTCTATAGTTATTTGTGAATGTATGTCTGTAAAAACCTACTGTCTCAGAGCCAATTCTGCTCTCGGTGTGAGTCGGTACTACTTATCCGTCTGCACCTATGTTAACCCAGTTCGTCTGTAATAAATCATCAGTACCTAGTTACCTGTCTTACTCTCTGGTCCTCACACTTTTATGGTGGTTAATATGAAAAACCTGTAACCAATAATTCTTGTTAGATGTAAACCAGTTACAGATCTCTACTGATTAGCTGAAATATAGATCATTTTTACCATTCTTTACCACAAATGTTAAATTATGTGCTATACTTGCTTTAGATGCATACTAGTAGTTAAGCAAATAAAGCAATGTGCATAATTTACCAGTAAAAAGACAAATACATATTTGGCACAGGTAAGTGGTAACCTATTTAATTTGCATGTAACGTATCAATCACATCATCAGCATTTATTTCAATATCCCTAAGCACGGATAATCGCCAAGTTAGAAAGTCTATCAGCAGTCCTGCCCAACTGGGCCCCCTTCTTTGTTTGTTTGTATGGTGTTTTTACGTTATATGGAACCAGTGGTTATTCAGCAACGGGACCAATAGCTTTACATGGCTTCCGAACCATGTCGAGAGTGAACTTCTGTCACCAGAGATACACATCTCTGACCCCTCAATGAACTGAACTCGCAGCCACTGAGATGGCAGGCCAAAGCCAAACCAACCACACCACTGAGGCACTCTCTCTCTCTCTGTTGCCACTTTCGTATTTTGTTCACTAATTTCCACATTTACCTGATGTTCTGTTCTTTCTTGTATTCACAGTCCCAAATTTTACTATTTATTTCTGGAAAATCTGTTCTTTATACTACAACTATTGCTATAACAGCAACAACAACAACAACTATTATTATCATTATTATAAGTTTTGATTTTTACTAACACTGATATTTGATAATAATCCACTCTTAAGGGCGCCATTCGTAACTGAAGCGGGGGTAGGCTGCTGCCTGCCCCCTAAATCCGCCACTGTACAATGGGGTCTGCAAGAATGATGTACACTAAATTTTTTCAGAACTTGGGAGTTGTGCAAAGCAATCACTTATCAAGAGTGACATGAACTCTTTTACTCTTCTTGTCCAAAATCATCCTGCAAGAAACTACTGAGCTGTACATGATCCCTCTTTTACCTTTCAAAGCATTCAGCACTGGGGTCTATCTCCTTGCAAAGTTTAAGCGTTTTGTTAGTGTTCGTAAAGGCCTACTGCATCTTGTTAATGGCAAAGCATCATGGTTCTGGATATGGTGCAGGCTATTCTTAGTATCGATGCCGCTTGTGAAGCTACATCAACTCATTCATCAGTGGTTGCTAGTCGGCCTCAAATAAATAAACAAAATCCTCCTCCTCCTCTATGTCTATTCTCATCTCATTGCTCAACATCACCAAGGTTTTGTTCAAATTCATCTCAGAAAAACTCTTGAATTCATGAACAAACTAACGGCAAAGTTTCTTCTAGATGCCATTTATATCCATGGCAGAAATTTAATTCAAGCTGTGTTCATAATTATGTCTACCTTGTAAAGCATCCCAACTAAAATTTTATCCATGGGATGTTAATTCCTTATTCATACTGGTTTTAGCTACAGCATGCATGAGTGTTCGTCAGAAGTAATAAATTGTGCCTGAAGATGGAAATGGTCCCCTGGTCCATGGGTTGCAGACAGGAGTGGTGTTGGGCGATGGGTAAACAACAGTTAAGTTCATATGAAAGACAACAATGTTTTGTGGGTGGCCAGGAGTGCTGTCCAAAAAAAGGACCTTAAAGGGATGCCCATTTCCTTACAATACTTCTTCAATATATACTGGTACAAAGTGGTTGATATTCAACATCCCTATATCTGGGAGAGGAATTGAGGATGGTTTTTAATGTTTAAAGATTCTCCACTCATACACCAGCAGTAGCTAAAACTTAAAGTTACCTGCACAATTGACACCCAGTAAATGGGTCAAATGGTCTTTTGCAAACTTGAACCCTGGAATAGCCTTCTCCTCCTTGGATATGAATGAGTGGTCTAGCATTTTCTTCCAGTAAAGACCGGTCTCTTCCACATTAAATACTTGTTCTGGTAGAAACTGCTACTCCTCCATAATATTCACCAACATGGCAAGGAATTATGATACTGCACTGCTACTTAGTTGGCCGACACACTTTTGCCTTGGGTCTTGATGTGAAGATCGTTTCACTTCTTGAACTGCATAAACCATCACGAAATTCCCTTGAATTCTGTCTTATCATATAACTTCTTGTGGTCTTCAAGTTAAAGACATGACAACACTTCCTCTTGAATCAACAGCTAGCTTATGTGGATAAGATGACTAGTCTGCATTCAATCCAGAGAGAAAACTGCTTAATTTCTTGGTCGATCTTGCCCTTTTCCTTGGACAGTTTAAGGCAATCCCTGGTTTACAACAGGGGTTCCGTTCTTGACCATGTCATAAGCCGAGAATAGTCGTAAACTGAAACATTGCCAAAAATCCTAAAAAACCTTACTTTTAATGCTTTGGGTGTATTGAACAATGCATCTTTATTGCGTTTTTCTTCAAGAAAACTTCCTGATATTGATTATTTTCTTTTTGGAGTCATATTTCTTCTGTCGGATCAGTCATAAGTCTCGTAACCCTGGAAAAGAGGTCATAAATCAGGAAATACTGTGTATACTCACATAACAAGTGATCTCGCATATCATGCGACCCGCAAATTTTCACCCTTAAAAAATGATTTTACCACATATCTCACACATCATATGAGTTAAATTTACGAGACCAAATAACAATGGGCTAACCTCCTTTCCTCCTTTTTACCTATTCCGATTTTAGTTGGGCTACCACCTTTTCCTTCATCTCTTAATCTAGCCAATCTTCTAGTTAAATTTAAAAAAGTAAAAGAGAATGCCAAAAGTATTGTTAGTAATGAAGTATTTGTTTCGAAAACGCATACAGTCAGAAACAGCTGATTTGCTATGAACAACCAATCTGATAACAGCATTTTTGCTTGCATTTTAAAAACGATAGTAAAAAATTACCGTAGTTATATTATAAATAACATTAAGGAGACTAGGACTGATATATTTTTACATTACTATGTCCTTTCTTGCTATGAATAAAAGATCGGCAAGGGCATATACTGCTAAATTTAATCTGTAAGTTTTACCTGAAGCTGAAGAAAAATGTTGATCCGCTAATGACTAGTATCGTGCATCAGCCAAGTGGACGAAACACTTGCAAACTTTGGTATTATACCATCAAACCAAGGCTATCTCGGTGGTCTTGATCAAACTCGACCGTAAACAAAATTTGAGAGAAATGTGTTTTAATGAAAACTATTGGGCATGAAATAACAAATTTTACCGTGTTCACTCCAATAAAAGATAAATACGTAAAGCTCGTAGTATTTTGATGAGATAAAGTGAAAATGTTAAACGGAATCTATTGATTTTTGTTTAGCAATAAACATGCCCTCAGCACTATCTCCTAACGAAAAAAATAACTAAATTTCATTCACAAACGATATGTTTTTAAATGATATCTCGACTTGAAAACACTTTGAATAACGTAAAATAACCTTGTCTCATATAAATACAGTATCTTGAGATTCATTTGCACTAACTAGAAGCAAGAAAGTCGCTCTGAATTGAGTTCAATACAGCAAAACAACCTTACCTCGCAAATGCCCTCAGCTGATTTCCAAACCAAAACATTGATTGCCATGTTTGTATTTTATAATACAAACAAATAGTAATATGAAAATATATACAATATTATTGGATGCAGTGAAGTGAAGCATAGCTTTTTAAAAGATCCATGGAAAAGATGCATATCCATTATGTTTGTATTTTATCATACGATACTAATATGTGATTATTACATACTGGAATATTATATCTCATGTAAGATGCAACCCCCTTAAAATTATTTCCAAAATTTGGACTTCAAAGGTCGCATGATACGCGAGTATGTGCGTATGGTAATTTCTGAAGATTGTATTTGAAAAGTGTCATAACCTCGATATGTCAGAAGCCAGAACAGTCATAAACCGGACACTGCCTTATCTTGAAACTTGGTAGTATTTGTCCCTTTATCAGCAGCAGTTCCTGGATTAATCATTACTCATCAGCATTTCATATTCAGTCAATATTATTTAGTTGAAAAATACGTACATATATGAGAACCATAAATTTTAACACGGTGATTAGGTTAAACTACCTAAAAATCATCTTCATCAAAGTCAAATTAATATGACAAATTTTCTAAGACAATTTGTATTTTTCATAGCTACAAACCTGAAGTCTTAACAATAGGATAATTTCTAACACATAGCTGGATCCAGTTAAAAAGCAGATGAAAGCAAGGAATCTTGTGATATCTGGCAACACATGCATAGATCGGGCGAAGAGTGGTCAAACACCGCTCATCTACGCCAGTCTTTCCCAACTCAGGATGACTTAACAAATAGAGGGACAGCAAGAGGTGGGCAGTATAACGTTAAGACCTCAGGTTTGTAGCTATGAAAAATACAAATTGTCTTAGAAAATTTGTCATTTGTTCATACGTGAACAAACCCTCGGTCTTAACAATAGGATAGACTCATACTTGGAGGGAGGTATAAGACATCCTAGACCGGCTGGGGGCCTACCCGCCAGTACCAGCTCTCAAAAGAAATAGTTCTTGGAGAGGGACTGAAGTGGTTAATATCTAACCACTCTGAACCTGAGTGACGTACAATGATATATGGGATAACCAATGTATAGTGAACCAAAGAGAAACTTTGACTGCCCAATAACAAACCAAAACATTAGGGTTTGTAGTGCTCCCGACTCCTCCTTGCCCAGGAGCGGAGCCAATGCTACCAAATAATAGGTAAGATATTGTACATTGCACAACCACACTACCAGTATGACTACCTTACTCACCTGTAACAGACCAGTCCAGCAAATGACGTGTCTATCCCTTAAACCGCCCAAAGGAAGAAGGAAAGGTACAAGAGAAAGAAGGAAACCAGCCAACTCACTCATTCTCTCATCCACACAATCATCTTAGGTAAGATACAAAGGTGACACGTTAAGGGCAACTATGAGTTACACAACCTGTTGGGCAGCCACCACAGGACCCAGGGAAAACGTGTCCATAGATCTGTGGGCAACATCCTTAAGATAGGAGGTGAATGTGGACTGGCGTAACCAAGTACCAGCGCTCAGCACTCTATGTACAGCCAAGTTCTTTTTAAAAGCCAGAAAGGGACCAATACCCCTAACGTCATGTGCTCTAGCCTGCACAGAGTCAAGTATGCCTGTCTGATGGCTTCCCGTATCCAAAAATAGATAGTATTCTCAGACACCTCTTTCTTTGTACGGCCTGTATATACTAACAAAAAGTCTGCAGCAGCCTGGTCTAAGGTGCCGAGTCCTTTTAAGATAGCAACGCAGGGCCCGGACAGGGCACAACAAAAGCTCTTGAGCATCACCACCCACAAAGTCAGTCAGTGATAGAATGGAAAACGAAGCGAACCTGTCATCATGCACCGAGGGATTTTGGGTCTTGGCCACAAATTCTGGGACAAATTCGAAGGACACTGACTTCCAACCCCTGGTGTGCTTCACCTCATAACTTAGACCGTGGAGCTCTCCTACCCTCTTGGAAGATGCCAAAGCCAAAAGGAAAACTGTCTTGAGCGTCAGGTTCCTGTCAGATGAGCAATGCAAGGGCTCATATGGACTCTTAGTTAAGCTCTTAAGCACCAAGGAAACATCCCACTTTAGAGGCTTGAGCTCTCTAGGAGAACTCGACTGCTCAAACCCCTTAACTAGCAGGGAAAGCTCCCAGGAAGAGGAGATGTCAATACCCTTCAGGCGTAACACCAAACTCAGTGCCGCCCTGTAGCCTCTAATAGCAGAAACGGACAAACGTTTCTTGTCTCTGAGGAAGGTTAAAAAGTCTGCTATTTGCTGAATAGAGGTCGTAAGTGGAGAAAACCTCCGTTTACGACACCAATCACAGTAGATCACCCATTTGCCTTGGTAAACTGCGGAGGTTGACTTCCCAAGACTGCTGGACATGTGCCCAGCTGATTTCTGAGAAAAGCCTCTCTCTCGGAGGAGATAGTTGATAGCCTCCAACCGTGAAGAGACATGGATTCTACTGACTGGTGGAACCTTTCTGCATGGGGTTGACACAGATGCCGCCAAGGGGGAATCTCCCTCGGAATCTCTGACAACGACGACAGTAGATTTGGAAACCATTCCGCCTAAGGCCACAGAGGGGCTACCAAAGTCATCCTGAGACCCTGTGAACTCATCAGCCTGTTCAGAACCTGACAGATCAAACAAAACGGAGGGAAGGCATACACCTCCAGGCTGTCCCAGGGATGTTGGAATGCGTCTTCTGCCAATGCTAAGGGATCTGGAACCACTGAACAGAACACCTCCAGCTTCGTGTTGTAGCGTGTTGTGAAAAGGTCCAGCATGGGTCTCCCCAAATCTGGAAAAGTTTGTCTGCCACCCCTTGATGAAGGGACCACTCTGTGCCTAGGATCTGATCCCGGCGACTGAGTTTGTCTGCGACCATGTTCCGTTTCCTTGGGATATACCTGGCTGAGAGCTCTACCAAATTGCTGATTGATTGCCCACTGGTGAAGCTCGATGGTCAAGGCATGAAGTTGCTGAGAAACCAGGCCTCCCTGTTTGTTCACGTAGACTACCACCGTGGTGTTGTCCGACATGAGAACGACAGAGTGACCCTCTACCATCCCCTGAAACTCCTTCAGACCCAGGAAAGCCATAAACAAGGGAGAGTCCCCCGACGGAGACCAGAATTCCCCCAGTCTCCATTCCAGAGACCAAAGATGAAGACGCCCATGAGGGACCAACTTCTCCAGGGAAGATAGCACTCCCAGAAGAACCTGCAACTGATGAGCTGACTGATGCGACTTTGACAGGAAGTTGCGCGCTACAGCCCGCAACTTCTCCAATCTCTGATCCGATGGGACTGTCGTATCGATGACCATATGCCCAGGTAGAGAATCCTTTGAGTGGGTACGAGGTTCGACTTTTCCTGGTTGACTAATATGCCTAGGTCCAAACAGAACCGAAGTAGACGATCCCTGTCTTGCAGCAGCTTCTCCCTGGAAACTGCCAAGACCAACCAATCGTCAAGGTACCTCAGCAAACGGATCCCCTGAGCATGGGCCCAACTTGACACGAGAGAGAAGACCCTTGTGAACACTTGAGGGGCTGTCGTCAGCCCGAAGCACAAGACTATGAACTCGAAGATCTTGTCCGCCAGAGAGAAGCGAAGGAACTTCCTGGACGTGGGATGAACAGGGATTTGGAAGTATGCGTCTTTCAAGTCTATCGACAGCATGAAGTTGCCTTCCCTCACGGCTGTCAACACCGAGCACGGGGTCTCCATCTTGAACCGTGTCTTTCTGACGAAGCGATTCAAGGTGGATAAGTCGATCACAGGCCTCCATCCTCCCGACGCCTTGGGCACCAAGATGTGACTGTAAAACCCAGGGGATGGACGCACTACTTCCTCTATCGCATCCTTGTCCAGCATTTTCTGCACTTCCTCCCGAAGAGCCAAGAACTTCAGAGAATCTGGAGGATACGTCTTCCTGAGCTGTGGCTTGTCCGACAGAGGAGAGAAGTCGAATGGCAACAGGTATTCCACCCGAAGGACATCTACCACCCACTTCTCCGCCCCGTAACTCTGCCACTTGGACCAATGGCCAGCCAGGCAACCCCCACCCGTGGCGCAGGAGAGGGAGAGGCGCCCAACCTACCGACGGCCCCTTCTTGGTCTAAAGGAACGAGAGCGAAAGGGGCGTTGATCTTGAGACTTGGGCTATGTCGAACGGGAAGGCCCTGCAAAACTCGAGGTCCTCGATGGCCTACCAGGCGACGATCTCCTCGACTGCTGCTGGACCGGGGGAGGAGGAGGGGCCGGAGTCTCTGAGGGTGAGACTGACTTAGACACAGCTTGGTGCACCAGTCGGTCCTTGGTGTCAGCCCGGCGCCAGTCTATTGCATTTTCGAGTACTGTCCGTGGAAACAAGAATTGCAACTCCAACAGATCACCGTTCCTCAAGTCCAGCAAAGACTCAGTGTGGAGCGACCTCTCCATCCTAGACAAAGCCACGTCCCTCCTAACCAGGAGAAGATTAACCCATAAATTGGCACTGAGGTGAGCCAATTAAGAAAACGCCTTGCCCCTGGACTGCAATAGACTGGCAAGCAAGGCGGCACTCACCAACCCTTCAGGGGACCTGTCAGAAGCTATCTTGGCAATCACCACAGACCAGAGGTCCAGCCAAGAAACCGTCTGCAACATGGAGGCCACCGTAGATTCCAAAGCTAAGGCATCTTGCGGCAACAAGGACGGAGCCACTGACCTCACCTGTTCCAAAGTCAAACCCGGCTTCAGGCGAATGACGTCTTGGTTAAGGTGGCGTGACAACAAAAACGCATAGCTCGTAGCATAGTACTTCCTGTCTTGTGAAAGGCGGGGGTAGTAGTTTGGTAGAGCTCCTAGAGCGAAGTGAACCGTCCCGGTCAGAAACAGAAGCCTTAACCTTCTGCAAGACTGACTGAACGTGCCCCGACAACGGCAGCTGAAGTGATGATTTGGGGTCCTGAGTAGCTCCCACCAAGGCTTCCAAGCAAGAAGGAGTGGAAGACAACCGAGCCTGAGTCCTACTTTTCAAATTGTTGAACCCATGAATGAGATCAATAACTTCCGAAAAGGAAGACAGAAACGCCTGCGTGTCTCCCTCCTCCTGCTCTGGCACCGGTGACGAGAAGGAAGTGTAGGCTCTTCTAATGCGCCTTCTTCACCAAAATTCACAGGAGGGTTAGCAGCCAAACAGTCCGAAACCCCTACTAACCTATCTGGGCTGGGTCTAAGCGTCAGCCTCCGAGACGGACCTACTGTAACACTACGCACATCACTTACCTCAACAGGTGACTCCAGATGTCCATGAATGGTCACGGGCTTGGCGGCCGAACGTACGTGAGATGGGGGGGAAACTCGAGCACTCGAGATTGACGGAGAATCCCTTATAGTCAAATTCTTGGAAGCACCAGTTAGAGAGGCAGGCAAACACTCCGGCTGCACCAACTCTGTGCTCACTACCTTCGACCTCTTGACAGGCGCCTTCAGATCTTTACGGCGACAAATAGGCCTTGGAGAAGTAGGAGTACTAACATCACGTGCACGGGCTGGGGAAGTTGCAACATGCTCGCGATGTGCAAGGACGGAGGGGGGGGGGGTGGTTGCACGTTCTAGATTCGGCGGTGAAGCAACCCCTGCAGAACACACACCACTAACACTGCCCGAAACCACAGCACTCTCGGGAACACGTCCGCGTTGCTCCTTCCTCGACGGCGAAGGAAGGGCAAAGTCCTTAGCCTTCCAACGCTTAATGCGCTGACGAGGCGTAGAGGGGGAAGAGGGAGAGGAAGAAAGCACTATCTTCTTATGAGCACTCTTCTCAGAAGGCGGGGACGAAGCAACGCGTTTCCTACCAGTCCTCCCAACCGATAAGGCAGCCAACTTCACATCCAATACAGAGTCCAGCCTCTGAAGCACTGCCTGGCATATGACCTCGGACTGATGTGCCAGAGAAGGCTCCGAATACAAGGAAGAGAGATGTTTCGAACTGAGTGGCAGTGATGACATCGCGGATAAGTGAGGCGGATCGGAGGAGGCGACTGGGAGATACGTCATCGATGAGAGTGATGTCACAAGCGGTGGTGACATCACGGCTTCCCCTCTGTGCGAGGGGGAAAGAGACGCCACTGGCGGAGGAATACACAAAGATGAACCCCGTGACATCATCAATGGGGCTGACACCGCAGTGTCACTCCGATACAAAGCGGCGGCAGACACTGGTGGAGCAATACAAGATGGCCGACTGCTTCCACCCGCGAAGACGAGGCCGGGAGGAGGGGGGATAGCCTGGCTGGAATGGGAAGGGGGGGGGGTGCGAGCCTCCACAAAATGTGCTAGTAACCCCTCCAAGGACGGGGTACCCCCTAGCCCAAGCGTTTTCCAAATCGCCGCCATTTTGGACGCCTCTGACTCAGGAAGAAAAGAGAATGATGAAAAAACCTCACCCTTCTTGGGAACCGAAAAAGCTCCTGAGGAAAAGGGGGCTACATTACAAAAATTACCCTGGCGATCTCCCGATACTTCCATCGACGAATCAATGGAAGAAAAGGAAGGAGATGCAGGGACAACGCTACTATGGGGGTTGACTACTGTGGAAGACGAAACATCGGGAATAGGAGTGAAGCTCCTCCCAAGTAGGAAGAGTGGAGACTCTCCCATGTTCCCTCTTACCATAAAACTTCCTCCACTGTTCCTTAGGCCATGCCCGGCATACTGTACAAAGATTCGTAATCGTACAAAAATTCGAACGACACCTACTGCATGTGATGTGAGGGTCTGTCTCTGCCGAAGCCACAAAATGAGAACACGGAAACCCAGGAACTCCGGGCCACATACGCTGACGCCGAGTAGGAGCAGTAGAAGCCATAATAGCAGGTAAAAACACACACACCCACTAAGAGAAACGAAATGGGCAATGAACCGGGAAAAGGCCAAGAGAGGAAAACACAAATCTCTCTCGCCCAGGCGGTTAAGAAAAAGACTGGCGTAGAGGAGCAGTGTTTGACCACTCTTCACCCGATCTACGCATGTGTTGCCAGATATCACAAGATTCCTTGCTTTCATCTGCTTTTTAACCGGATCCAGCTAGGCGCTAGACGTTATCCTATTGTTAAGACCGAGGGTTTGTTCGTGTATGGACAACATTTCTTTACTTTATAACAAAAAGTATTTTTTCTTCTTCAAGTTTTGCTCTTTTGGTTGGACACCTGCTCAGTGTTTATCCTGTGCAGCTAGGAGCATAAAAAAAATTGACATAATAATGAAGAAAATAATTAAGAACGCATCAAAAATGAAAGGAAAATCCCCATCCAAACAGAAAAAATATCAAAAGCACAGAAATGGAAGGTCTTACCTCTAAAAACAACACAGTTACTACTTTGATGTTGGATGTATCTGGATGGGTATGTAAGAATCCTGAATGTTAAAGCATGTCAATAATTAAGTAAAACAACAAAGCGTCAATGAAACAAAATTTGGTATAAAAATTTCAACACGACCCTAACAAAAATGCGTGGTGCCTTAGCACGCTAATACAGTCAAACAAGATCATAATTCTTTACCTATGAAATACAAATTCTCATATACTACCTGTGTAATAATGTAATAAGCAAAATAATTTAAAAGTTGAAGGACCAAATAAGAGATTTTGATGAAGGAAAAATCTATTTCTGGGCAAGGGCCTGTGTCGCCCAGTGAAATGTCCTTTTAGCACACATTTCTAAGGTAAATATTACTAACATTACCAGAGAAAAAACTAAAATGGAATGTCAGAGTATTCTGACTCGCTCACCTTATATAAAAAGGTGTCGATATGGTTTCTGGGGTGAGTGAAACCACTACCACGGGTCTCTTACCATTTAGATCCATCCTTCTACAAAATCCCACTACTTGAGAGGGCCGACACAAGGCCCACACCAGCTACTACTACTACTAGCGCTCCCCACGCCATCACGAGCGCCTCCAGCGGTCATCCTTGGAGTTAGACTGTCAAGCTTGGGCCCAAGGGTGGGTACAAGGAAGGGTGGGATTTCACTGCGTCAAAATCCCTTTTCTGGGCTCAGCCCGTGTCGCTTCGTGAAATAGTACCAGAGAAATGGCCACAAGCTTGAAAGAGGATATAAAATGAATAAGGGAAAAAATAAAAAGCAATAGTTATTAAAGTACTATAATCTAGAAAACTTAAGACTACAAAGATTATAATACATACTTAAATTTATCAAAGATAACTTATATTATTCTTAAAACTAGACACAATATAACAGGTTATTTACAAGTGTGAGTAATCTTAGCAAAAAAATAAGGAAAACATCACAATAAGTGCCCTTTTTGGCAGCTAAGGCTATAAAAAAGGGAGTACATGGTGGCAGGATTGCATGAAGGATGTCAGTGAGGCAGGTAGAAAGGAGATCTGGATCTATTAACTAAACTACTTAGGCAGTGTCAGGGGAAACTGTGTTTCCCGCTGCTACTGCTGGAAATTTAAGAGCTTCTAAGGATTTAAGGTAGTGACGTTTGAATACTGTCGGTGATTTCCAGCCTGTATACTTTTTCAGATCATCAAAATTCATATGTTGAAAATAGTTGATCGAGGTAGCTAGCTACTGCCCTAATGTCATGGACTTTGGGGAACGAGTTTGGGTTGGCTTGTTTAATAAAGTATAAAATCTGTTGCCTAATGCCTTTTAAGGAAATGGTGCCACCCATTTCCCTTGTAAACAAAGGGCCAGAGGATCTCATGGCTATCCTGGACAGATATGCTCGTAAGGCAGTAACTGGACATAAGGAGGGGTCTTGAGGAAGAGGGAGGATCTTCCAAGGGGCCCATCTCATTGAAGGGTCCTCGTTTTTGGCCAAAAATTGACGATCTGGAGAGAGAAGAGCTTCTCATGATGGGAGAAATTGTATATGACCCGAGTCTCTAGATAGAGCCGACAGTTCAGATACCCTGGCTCCTGAGGCCAGACTTAAAAGGAATAATGTTTTCCTCAGGAGGGGCAAGAAGCCGCATGAGTTGTTATCAGTATCTGAGGCCAGTTTGAGAACATCATTTAAAAACCATGACACTGAGCTAGGTCTCTCTGTTGGTCTGAGTCTAGCACAAGCTCTAGGAATAGAAGAAAAATAGGAGTCTGTTAGATCTATTTTAAAACCATACTGGAATATCTTCTTAAGAGCTGATTTAGTGGTAGTAATAGTACTAGCTGCTAAACCTTTCTCAAATAATGATCTGAAGAAGGAAATAGCCAGGTTGGTAGTCATGGTTTGGGATTCGGTTCCCCTCAGAAATTCGGCTAGTTTCTTAACGGCTGAGTCATATTGACGAAGGGTCGATTCTCTTTCATCCGATTCTAGGAATAAGAAGTTTTGAGGATCGATATCTGCATCCCTTTTAGCCGCGAACTTCATGAAGTCCATAAAGTTAGGGTTTTGAGAATTCCTGAGGAAGCGAACACAGTCTTCATTTGCACTACTTGAGATAGCTTGGGATTGGGAATCCGTTGAGGTCGGAGACCCAATTCCAGTAGGAGTGGGAACCAGTTGCTCTTGGGCCAATTGGGGGCTACTAGGGCAACTTGTCCCTTGAAAGTCCTGAGTTTGCTCAGAACTTTCAGAAGAAGATTCACTCAAGGAAAGATGTATACTTTCTTCCATTGATTCCAATTTATGGCCATGGCGTCCGTGGCATAAGCCAGAGGGTCCAGGTTGGGAGCCACATAGCAGGGAAGTTTGTGGTTCGACTCCGTGGCGAAAAGATCCACCTGGAGTCCTGGAACCTGTTGGCAGATCCACAGGAACGAACGCCTGTCCAGAGACCACTCCGACTCTAGAGGGACTGAGCGAGACAAGGCGTCTGCTATCACGTTCTTCACTCCTGCTAGGTGAGTGGAGGACAGGTGCCATTTGTACTTGGCTGCCAGAGAAAATATGGCTATCATGACATGGTTCACATGGCTTTATTTGGAGCCTCCTCTGTTGATGCAGTGCACTACTACTGCGCTGTCTAATACCAGCTTGATGTGAGATCCCTTGGCTGGTAGAAGTCTTTTCAGAGTGAGGAATACCGCCATAGCTTCCAACACATTGATGTGCAGCTGACGGAATTGAAGGGACCAAGTCCCTTGTACTTTTTTGTGCTGAGAGTATCCTCCCCATCCGCTTAGTGAAGCATCCGTGTGGATAACTAATGCCGGAGGGGGGAACTGGAGAGGAATTGACTTTGATAGATTCTTGACCTCCGCCCAGGGGCGGAGTTGTTTGCGGAGTATCGCCGGGATGGCTGACAATTTGTCCCGGGACTTCTTGTTTGCTCTCGAGCGCCAGACACGGTTTATGTCTTTTAGTTTTGCCTTCAGTAGAACATCTGTTACTGAGGCAAATTGAAGAGAGCCTAGGATTCTTTCCTGGCTTCTCCTTGATGTCTGTTTGCACTTGAGAAATTGCTTGGTTGCTTTGGCTATTTCTTTCCTCTTGGACGCCGGAATTGATAGAGTGTGGGAGTTGAGATTCCACTGAATGCTGAGCCACTGCAAGCGAGAGTCCGGTGTTAGCCTGGACTTGGTTCTGTTTATCTGGAACCCCAGATGTTCCAGAAATTGTATTACCTTGACCGTTGCTTTGTGGCACTCTTCGATGCTTGTTGCCCAAACGAGCCAATCGTCCAGATACGCAACAACCATTATCCCTTGAGACCTTAGTTGTTGAACTACTGTCTCTGCCACCTTCGTAAATACCCTGGGGGCCATGTTCAACCCGAAGGGCATTACCTTGAAGGAGAATGCCTGGTTCCCTAGCCTGAAACCTAGGTATGGGCGGAAGTGTCTTGCCACTGGGATATGATAGTATGCGTCTGTAAGATCAATAGAGGTGGTGACAGCCCCACGGGGAAGTAAGGTCCGCACCTGCGAGATAGTCGGCATCTTGAACTTGTCGCAACGAATGAATAAGTTTAGACGGGACAAGTCTAGAATTATTCTTCGTTTGGTTGAGCCTTTCTTTGGCACGCTGAACAAGCGACCTTGAAACTTTAAATGCCTGACTTTTGACACTACTCCTTTCTGAAGGAGCTCTTGGGCATACTCCATCAATTCCGATGTTGGTTGTTGATAGAAGGTCTTGGATGGAGGAGGACCTTTAATCCAGCTCCACCCTAGTCCTTTGGACACAATGCCCTGTGCCCAATTGCTGAACCCCCATCTGTGACGATAAAGGAACAGCCTCCCTCCTACCTGAGGGTTCTCACTGACTTGGGGTAGGTCGAGACCCGCGCCCTCCCCGTAGGTGCTTCCCCCGGCTGGTTGCTCTTCTGCCACCTCTCTGGCGAAATGCACCCCTAGCCCTGCTGCCCCTTCCGAACCTGTTAAAAGGTTGGAAAGCTTGGCCTTCGAACACTGGGTTGAAGGCCAGGGAGACCGCAAAGGAGGTAGAAGCCTGGCCCTGAGGAGTCCACAGCAGAAATTTTTGTTGAGGCTGGGCCTTTGAGGTGGAGGGCTGTGCCACTTGAGAGACTGGCACTGCCTGCACTACCTGTTGTTGTTGGGTAGCCTGGAAAGGCTGGAATTTCCTCACAAACCTTAAGACTCTGATTGAGTCTTGTTGCCTCGTGCTGAACAGAGTAACTATCAACTCTGGGAAAAGATCAGCACCCCAGATCGAAGCCGCCAGCAACTTGTTAGGTTCATGGCGGATGGTGGCTTCCTGTAAGACGTGTTTTCTACAGTTACGTCTTGCCACAACAAAATCGTACAAGTCACATTGTACCGTATGGAGATGTGACTTGGCTATTAGCTTGAACAGAGGTTCGTTACCATAGGTCATGGCTGACATCTCTGTCATCACCAGGGTATTGAGAGACCTCCCTAACCTGGTTCTAGCATCAAACTCAGCCTGGATAAGATTGTCCGAGAGCCTGGGGAGCCTTTCGCTGAATTGTGTTATAGCACAATCCGGCTTTAGCTTCCCTACCGTAAAGGTGGCTGGAAGATCTGACCAGAGGTCTTCCGTACCTGGGAGGAGGAAAGACGTGGGCTCCGTTTCCCGGAGCCGAGGCACTGGTTCGTCCCTCATTGCGGCCTGTAGAGTTAACTCTGCCACTTTTGTGGTGAACGGAATGGGGTTCTCTTCGTCCACCACAAAAATGGTAAAGGCGCTCTTGAAGGCTTGCATCCTGGTGTTGCTGCACTCCCATTCCTCTAAGCTCCTCAGCCAATCTCGCTGAGCCTGATCCCGACCAAAGATTACGGTCTCTTTGGGGATCTTATCCTTCCTCCTCATGGCTGCCTCCATAAGGCGGGCGTAACCAATGAAGGGGGTTGCAAGTCAGCTGGGTGGAACTCGAAGTCCTCAAGCCTTCCAGTACCACAATCCGCCAACGTTAGCATCCCATCCTTAAAGGGGGCATAGGACGAGATCCTCCAAGGATTGCTCGCCGTATAAGGAGGGAGGGTGTTGTAGTCCGGCATGGCCTGAGCAACCACACCGGGCTGGGGGAGAGCTGCCATTTGGTTCTCCCACAGACCTGCAATCAGGTTCTCCTGACTGGCCAGCCTTTCCGAAATGTTCCGGATCGACTGGCCTGACTCCTCAAAATTAGATGAGATGTGGGAAAGCATCTCTTGAAACTTATCTTGGACTAAGTTTCCAACTAGGCTCCCCATTTGCTGCATGATGTTTGCAGTGAAGGCCTCTGAGTCAAAGGAACTAGGTTCCTGCTTCTGTCTGGGAGTCTTAGGGCGCGTCCCTGTAGAGGTCGAAGGCTCAGGATCAGACAGGAGCTGAGCTTTGTCCCTCGAGGACTTGCCTCTGGACCCTTTAGAGTGAGAAGAAAGACGATTTTGCCTTCTCTGCTCCGGGATGGTGAGCCGGAGTCTTATGAGAAGTAGTGGGCGCTGTCTTCTTAGGCAGCGTCTTCTCAAGGGTCTTAGGTTCGCGCTTTCCCTTAACTTTAGGGATAGTCTGAGTGGACTTCGGTCTGACCGAAAGTTCACTCTCCGAAAATCCTTGGAAGGAAGAGGTATAAGGGATAGGGGAAGAAGATCCAGAAGGACCCAAACCTGCCTCATCAAACATCCTACCTGTTTCCCCTACCGCCATGGGCTCGAGGTCCAAATTGAGAGTCGCCACGTTGTCGATGATTTCTGAGTTTCCCGGGTCTGCCAAGGCTTGAGCCACCTGGTGTTGGATGGTGGCAATATACGGGGCCGCCGCTGCCGGGTCGACGTAGGAGGTCGGCTTCCCGCCGGGGAAGATCAGAGCAGCCATCTTCTTGTCGAGAATGTAGGGCTGCCCTTTGGTAACGTTCCTCCCAAACCCGCCGACCCAGGCTTTCAAGGTGGTTGACGCGGCGTCCTTGACGGCTTGAGCAGCCTGTAAGAGAAGGTTAGTATGAGTAATAAGCTAGGGAAACTAAAATTATGTGTTTATATATAGATATATCACTTATTAGGACTGTATACTGCTACTTTTATAGAACGCCTCGCCTTCCCAGCAGTTTTTTTATTGATTGTATTTTTAAAAGAAGCAGCCATGCCTTCTCCTAAAGCAACTGATGTTGGGAGAGAGCATGTCGTAGGAAGGCTAGGGAGACATTTCCGGTCTGACGGAAGCTTAGGGTAAGAGAGGCAAGTCACAAGAGTAGCTAGGCTTCGAGATGGATCTTAGGGACCTCTACAATAAGACCTCTTTTTCCTTCCCAATTTGCTGGTTGTTGTGATCACTTTCAGGCAGTGCCCGAGGCGGTATTTGGAAGCCTTGTGATTCCAAGACAACCAGTATCTCCCCAAGTCGTCTCCAGACATGACCTTCGGACGGATGTCCGACCACCTGCCTTCCATTTAGGCCTATCCATGGCGTTAGTGGTGCGCCAAGAGACCCAGACCTGAGACAGAGCCAGGCCACATTTTTCTACAAAGATCCACTGAACACGACATCCAGGTACGTCTTGTGAAACAGCATATTGCCAGTCCCTTACATCCTATAATCTATTTGATCCCCATTTTCCCAATTCAATTTCAAAACCAAAAAGAACTCATCCCTTTGTTCCCTCTCACTGCCTCATGGCCGCATGTTTCCCTTGTGTGATCGTCCCAGACAAATGAAGTCATTGCATACCTCAGTGAACCATTAAAGTTCCTTTGCCCTAGTGTTAGAGAACTAATTATCCTTAACCAAAGCAAGAAGTAATTTTTTTCTTTTATCTTGTGTAATCTGGGATCCTTTTCCAGATTCCCTGAGTCACGTGCGAAGTCTGTCTGCCCGCAAGTGTTGCATTCCCGCAAGATTATGAAACCAGCTTTTATAAATTCCATTTTGAGCCATCTATTATCCATTTGTGAGAGATTATAATGTCACGTGGGGACCAATAGCATTGACTTTTCTCCAGGCCAGTACGAGCCTTTTGTAAATAAATAGCTGTTAAGTAATTACCTGAGCTCTCGGACAACCTTTTGATTCATTTAATACGTAAAAATACATATAGGCCAAATCATATAACAGTTGTTCTCCGGACGGTACTTACTCCGGAGGTAAACTGATCTACTAGATCATAACAAATGGTGCAACTCTCATGGTGCCAGACCACTATGTCCCCGAAGCGAATAGCGCAGACAGCATGGGTCCTGCAGGACAGCATTGCATCCAGATTCCTGGCAATGGGTGGCCTGTAAGTGAACAGATACATGAGTATCGACACTAACTAATTGGACTAAGTCCAGGAAGAGATATATTATGACACCGGAGGATACCGGAGTAGTTGACATAGAGGTTAGCCTCCCCTTGCTCTCCTGGCCTAAGTGGTGGGTGTCCGATAGGGCTGGTAGACTGGTTCCAGTACGATTCCGGTGTTACCAGAGTAAGGAGAATCACCAAACTTGCCTATGCGCCGGAGCGAGGAGTACGAGGACAGCGGGGAGGAGCATGAGGAGGCTAATAAAAATTAATCGGGGAAGCGTAGTTCCGCTGTAACAAAAAACTCGCAGGCAGGTGGAGAACCCGGATGGTGAGCGGGAACTCCGCCGGCTTAGCGAAACAGAATAACAAATAATAACAATACGAATAAGATGTAAGGCAATATATGAAAGGCGCATGCGGCGGGGCTTCTCTCAGTCACCACACCTAAGGACTAGTGGACCCAAGGGGACCCACCGCCGGAGTGGTGGGGGAGGGTGGTGACTCGGGGTGAGAGAGAGCTGATCGGGACCCGAGGAGGTCCGAGCGCGGCCGAGCCGGGTGGCCAGCTGAGCCCGATCGCACGGGAGACCCCCCCTGGTACCGAGGGGTGAGAGCGGTAAAAGCTGAGTCAGCCTCGGATGTCCCCCTGCTGACTCCTGTATCCCTCCCGTGTAGAAGGGGAAGAAGGGAGGGAGCTCGGATGGTTGCCATGGGCAACGTGAGCGAGCGGTACTCCCCCCCCCCCCCTTAGGGGGGCAAGGAAGGCGTGGAGACATAGCCGGGTGGCTCGTGGTGATCGCCTGGCTCGCCGTGAACGTGGTAGGACCACGCGGTAAGACAGGCCAGGCGGTCTGAAGTGGCCTAGGCTACCTCCAACCGTCTCAAGCATGCACAATTAGTCTAAAATAACATGGGGGAGAGAAGATAAATAAACAGATAGAGAGAAAGCAACGTCCAGGAGAAGCTAGGCTAGCCAACCCAGAAGGGAGGGGCGCCTAACAACTCGGGAGCTGGCCTCTGCCGATACGTAGGAATGGAGGGCGGCGGCCAGGGTGGCAGGACTAAAAGAAAGGACCAATGTCCTAAAGGAGCCTAAACAGACCTAAACAAAGGAACATGCATGCATGAACACTGAGCTAAGGGTGATGTAGGCTACAAGCTCAACCGAGCTAGAAATCGCCGTGAGCCAGTAAAGCACAACGTAAAATCTTGCACAACGCACCAAATATAGGTATATATACTGCTAAATTCAAGCTACAACGGTATGGGAGACCGAAGAAGCATGAAATAATGAAACACGTGGGGCGAGCCGCCTGAGACGACTCCATAACCATGCCGAGGAGGGCGCCATCTTAAAACCTAAATAAAAACGGTTTAACGGACCCTGGCTGGCTAAAATTAAGTGAAACACTTTAGCAGTACTTAACTTAGCTGTGGCGATGGCTTGAAGTTCCATGGTGATAGGATAAATCCAAAAAGCGAGCACAAAAACACAGCAAGAAAAAACACATGCGTGCAAGATGGTGCTAACGGAAAGGATGACCGCTAGAGGCGCTCGTGATGGCATGGGGAGCGCTAGTAGTAGTAGTAGCTGGTGTGGGCCTTGCGTCGGCCCTCTCAAGTAGTGGGATTTTGTAGAAGGATGGATCTAAATGGTAAGAGACCCGTGGTAGTGGTTTCACTCGCCCCAGAAACCATACCTACACCTTTTTATATAAGGTGAGCGAGTCAGAATACTCTGACATTCCATTTTAGTTTTTTCTCTGGTAATGTTAGTAATATTTACCTTAGAAATGTGTGCTAAAAGGACATTTCACGAAGCGACACGGGCTGAGCCCAGAAATGTACAGATTATGAATACGGAAACTAAGACACAGTAAAATGAAGAGCACAACTGATACTGAAAAGAATATGTAAATTCAAGAATATTTTTGGAAAGAAATAGGTCCCAGCTAGAGAAATGTCTTAGATATGTTTTAACCATGAATTCAATCATTTTTGCAAATTCATTTTACTGTATTTAACATAATCATATACAAATATACACTATTCTGCAGTTCATACAACCTGCATTCACATTATACTTCCACTGTACTCACTTCCAAACCAGTATATTCTTTTGAAACTGGACCCCAAAAATTAATGTCATATGATCTCCAAATAAACTGCCAATCAATGACAATGAAACAGGCTCAAGGGCCTGCTATATACTATCAAACAGCAAAGAGAAACCTATATCATCACATTTAGACTGGTACCTAACAACAGTAATTTAACCAATGATTTGCAAATTTTTCATGCAAAAGGGATACTTTATTTATCCTGCTCCACTGATCATCTTGCACTACTACTTATATTACTTTGTAGGATAATTAAATTAAAAACATTCCATCACACAGCTTTATGAGTTTTCTATTTATACACACTACAATATGTCAAGACTGAATTCTCAATCTACAATTTTCACCACAGTTCAAAATTCTTATGTAGAAATTTGGTATATTTCTGAAGTCAAGCACAAAATTTTTTATTATGAATATATATTCTTTCAAGTTTTGAAAAGTTGTTTACTTTTTCATAGAAGAAATTAAAAATATAAAAATAAATGTTTTAAAAAATCTTTCCGATTTCTGACATGTTTTCATGTTCTTTTCCTTATGCAAGATATCAGAAAAATTCATATATAATTTTCCCCAAGAAGCCCTAAACCTTCTAGTTTTAACGATTACTTCAATGTGTTATAGTTGCTGTCTTTAAACATTTGAGTTACCTTGGAATTTTTGAGAAAAATACTGTAATAAATAACAGTAAACTGTATGACAATACACAAATATGTAGCTACAATATGCAGGAACATTCAAAAACCTTAAGTTACAGACTAGACAACATCACAAAAATCTGAAAAGGATGTACAGTTGGCCAAGAAAATTATGACTGGCATCTTCACATTCTGGTCAGCTATGCTGTAACAGATGTTAGTGATGGGGTTGATGTGCAAAAACCAGAAACATCAATGTCAGCCCAAGTTAATTATCTCTTCACCATTATGACTGTCACTATATAAACACAAGGGTATATAAATTTTACATACATGGAGAAAATTGAAATTCAATAATGCAGACAGAAAAAGAGAGCATAATGAGGGCACTTAAGAAAAGTAACCTAATTAGTGGAGAGAGAGAGAGAGAGAGAGACTTTTGGTGGCGGGGATGATTGTTTGTTTGTATGGTGTTTTTACACTGCATGGAACCAGTGGTTATTTAGCAACAGGACCAATGGCTTTACGTGACTTCCAAACCATGTCGAGAGCGAACTTCTATCACCAGAAATACACATCTCTCACACCTCAATGCAATGCCTGAGAATTGAATACGCATCCAACAAGGTGGCAGGCCAAGACAATACCAATCAGGCAACTGAGGCACTTGCGGGGGTGATTGTAATCACTGATTTATCAATTGTCATGACCCAGTCTTCCAATGACAATGTAGTAATATGTAGTATTACTCAAAACTGGAATGAATAAGACCACCATTGATGGCACTACCTCCTTAAATTTGTGTAGTGGTTATTCAGCAACGGGACCAAAGTCAAGTAAAGCCGTTGGTCCCGTTGCTACCATACAAACAAGACCACTCCGTACAGAGGACTTGACTTCGATGACTTAGCTTGTCGGCCAGCACATTTCTCTTGCCCGGAATGTACCTGGCCACGAGCTCCACCGAGTTGTTGGTCGCCCACTGATGCCCCCATTTGTTCACATGTGCTACCACTGTGGTGTTGTCCAACATCAGAGCAACCCACCACTCTCTCCCAAAACTCCTGAAGACCCAGGAAGGCCGTCTTCAACTCCAACATGTTGCTGTGGAGTTGCTTGTCCTGAGAGGTCAATGCCCCCGAGGTCAGTCACTCTTCTAGATGAGCACCCTAACCTTCAGAGGAGGCATCCGAGAACAGGTGCAGATACGGCAGGGGTGAATGAAGAGGAACTCCCACCGTCAGGTTCTGGTTGTCTAACCACCGCAGAAGGTAGCTTCTCACCTCTGCCGACAGAGGGACCTAGAGTTGAAGGGAGTCTCCTGCCAGGGACCAAGACTCCTTCAGCCTCCACAGCAGAGATCGAATGTGAAGACACCCATAAGGGACCAGCTTTACGAGAGAGGACAAGAGACCCAGAAGAACTGGTAGGCTGGTTGCTCCCCCTTCGAAAGGAAGGAGCAAGCCACAGTCCTGAATTTCTCTACTCTCACCTCTGGTCTGATGAAAAAACTCTTGAAGATGTGTGTCTATTACTATTCCCAGGTAAAGAATCTTCTGGCTGGAAAGATTGGATTTCTCTGGATTTATCACGATATATCCAGGTTCTGACAAAACTGGAGAAGAAAGTCCCTGTCCCGATTAAGTCTTTCTTGGGAACTTGCCAAGACCAGCCAATTGTTGACATACCTCAACAGGCAAATCCTGAGCACGAGCCCATGTCGACACTAGGGTAAATACTCTTGTGATCACCTGCGGTGCTGCTGTCAACCCAAAGCAAACGACCTTGAACTGGAAGACCTGTTCCCCAAGAATGAAGTAGAGGAACTTCCTGGATGAAGGGTGGATATGAATCTAAAAATAGGGATTGTCCACGATTTAGCGGGATACATGCCCAGTACATGATGAAAGCTGTGAAACCTAAATACTACTATTAAATTTAGAAACTTATAAAACAAACAAAATCACTTTCAATAAAGAACTTTCTATTACATGTTTTAAAACTGGAAAAGGTCTACTAATAAGAATGCTCACAGTACCACAATAAATACATATAATCTTTAGCCCTTCAAGATTTGACATCCAACTACATTGATATAATTACTGATGCTTTCGGTGCAATACCAGTATAAGAAAACTGTTTATTGAAGCTGAGTTCAGCTATTAGTAGGGAATGAGTTTTAATGTAAATTCCAAAGAAACTCCACAGAAGAATATTGGCCCTTTAACCAAGTGTAAAAAGGCTATTTAAATTCAATTGCAGACTGAGAATAAGACTTTCAGTCTGTCTTTTATGAAAAAAAAAGCCATTGGAATCCCTCATTATGCTCATCTAATGAACAAAAAGTTTCTGCTCATATAACAATGCAACTAGCAAACTGTGAGTGCTTCCTATCTACAGCAATGCCAATGACATTTTTACTTTTTACATAATGCTAGAAATAATTTGGCACTAAATACCTTATACACTAGAGTATTTATATTTAATTCCATTAGCTTAAATATTTAGTTGTACACTATGATACTTTTTACCTTCAAAATTGTTTTAGTTTTACAATGAATGTTGTTTGGCAAGATTTGTTTCTTTAAATGTCTACACTATCTTTCTAAATGTGTTCTTGGGAACAATGATGTACACTAGTCATGAGCCAATACAATATCATACTCTTCCCTTTAATGGGAACATTAATTTGTAAAATAAATATATATAGTCTCATCTTACACAGTTTGCTAACTTTAACTTCAGCATGATTCAATTTTCACCTCATTATGGATCAAATTCTTTTAGAGAGCCCTATAAAAGGCTAGAAAAGTAACTCAGTCATCCTCACTAAAAGTTTATACATCAGATTTTCCCTCCATGGGATAAAACATGAAATGAGTTCTTCACACTCTCCTCTCAACTGCAATTTCTGCCTTAACTCCCATCAGGTCTACTCTTCATCTATCACCTTTCTTATGGACCTTTCTACTAGTCTTCATAATCTTACTTCCATATCTACTGCTCATCTTACTAACTTCTCTTCATCCATTCTCAGCAAATGTTAAATACACCTCAATCAAATAAATAAATAAAAACCTAATGTTAAATTACACTGATAGATTACAAACTAAATTACTATCAAGAACTGAAATCAATGGTCACCTCTTCTTTCTTAAGCAATTGTACATCCATTAATAAGTAAAAGAATATTAATGCTACTTCTCAACAGTATTAAAATATTCTGCAACTATGTATACCAGAAACACAAATTTAATACATAATATTATTTACATATGAACAAATTATCTACAGTTCCATCTCAACCACACCATTCTGTATTTCCATGGCCACATCCACTTGCTATCAAGAACCCCATGCTGAACCATGAGAAGTGTCAGATTCACCCCATTCCCAGTCTTCCTCAGCCTGTTTCACTGGTGGTGCAACACTGTTCACGCCTTCCCAAGTGTCACAAGCCCAATGGTTTTCATCATATTCTGACAATGCCTTGTAATGATCATCACTACTGTCATCCACTTCCCTTTTTTCTTCATCTTCAGAGGAGTCATGCCACAAGAGAGTCTTACCTTGCCATGTTTCGCCCTCTCCCCTACAATCATAGCATTCTGGCTCAACTGTTGATCTGAAATAACAAAGACAATAAATAATCAAAGAAACATTAATTCAATACTTCCATGTCACTTAATGTATATATAAAAAAAACTCTTCGCTACATCTCAGGAGCCACATTTACTTAGTTCACTGGTAACTGGCACACTGACTATCATCAAGGCTGGTTACCTCTTTTTCAGGGCCTTGACCTGTACTGCATACAGGTCCTGCAGACCTCCACTTGGGTATCAGTGGTTAACTGCAGAAGTATTCTGTACTATCTGCACTGCTGTGTTACATCATGGGCAGATTTATTTCAGCAAAGCACTCTGTGTTTACCTTTCTGACTGTGACTGTTATGCTCAAATGACACTACTGTGTTACATCATCGGCAGATTCATTTCAGCAAAGCACTCTGTGATTACCTCTCTGACTATGACTGCTTACTTACATGATAAAGACTGTTTATAATTGGTGACCTGATGTTTCTGTGATCAACTAAGATCACCTCTTCTACCGACATAAACCTAATATTCTAATATCTTTGGTATGGAAGAAATAATAGAAACACCTGGCTAATCCTTTGGTGTGACTTGCACATAACAGATCCCTTTGGTTGAATGGAAGTTAACAATATGGTGTTACCTTGAACTTAGAAGTCAAAGCAAATTTTTTTTTTCTTTGGTTCCCCTTGCATATGTCCTACTCCACCTTAACAGCCCATAGGCATCACTGGCAAAATCCTCACAATTCTATATAGGTACTCCAACGTATGTTGAAGAGGAAACCATGAGCTAAACACACAATCTAAACACCATCCTTGTTTTGCTTTTCTATCCAATGCTGTCATTAACTTTCTGACAATTGTCATTCACTTTCTGACACAGAAAACATAAGGGCATGCATAGTTTTGATGTTAATACTTGCACACAAGAGTGGTCAAACTGACTGCCAATTATTTCATGCCACTTGATATACTAAATAAAAAATTAGCATAGCATTTTCATGTCATGGTACATTTAAACAAATGACATAAACAATAGTTTTCTATATTTTACACAATAGATCAGGGGTGTCAAACTCAGGGCCTGTGGCCAAATGTGGCCTGCAGGATGGTCTTAAGTGGCCCGCGACGTGGTAAGAGATTTTTCAACTCGAGGTACTATAACTGTTAGAACTGAAGAAAATTTAACTAAAGTTACTAATCTGTTAAAATGAGGCATAATAAGTTTTAACTTTCATTCATATGACAATAATTTATTAATTTATTTCAATTACCAAATCTTTGATGGCCCTCGAGACCATAACCAATTGCATAATTGGCCCTCGAAAGGATTTGAGTTTGACACCCCTGCCATAGATAAACAGCTCATGAATGTTGGTGCAGTCTAATCGCATTCACCATTTTTATACCCTACTGACATTGTACAAACATACCTTAAAAAAACCCTTATAATTTTTATTATATAATTAATAGATATCAACGTTAAATGTGGCAGCAACTACTGTTTGAGCTTAATACAGATTTCTCATAACATAACTGGTTTCAAGCTTAATACAAACTTACTCATAATAATATACCAGGTTTTGCATCTGTCTAAATAAAATGTAACAACTGCTTAAGAAAGTGCATTGTCATACGTAAATGGTTTTACCTCGGTTTCACCAAGTTTCTACAAAAGTTACGACCCTCAGTGTTGTCTTGGACACAATTACCACCTTTTGCTAGGACAAAACTGATGGAGATACTAGCCACAAGTCAACCTAACTCCAGCCTCTGGCTCATATGCTATACTATATAGAGATATCCCACATCAAAAATACGGTAAGCACTTACTTTTGTTTACCGCAAGTACGCAACTCTATACAAGACGCACACAAAGACAATTTCTTGAAACTGGCTACAATCTTCAATTACATACTACATACATACATATACATACATACATATATATATATATATATATATATATATATATATATATCTATATATATATATATATATATATATATATATATATATATTAATAAAAGGAGCCCATAAAAACACCAAAATATAGAGAGAAAAGTACTATATTTCAGAGACTGCTGTCTCTCTTTAGGTATAAGAATAAGAAAAGTTTACAGAAAAGGTGGTATTTACCAAGAGATCCATCCACAGGTAAGCCAATTTAGGTCATCCCCGATGATAATCTTGCTTTAATCTTCTTAAGCATTGGTTGAATGAAAACCTTGTCGATCACATCTGAATCCCATGCTCCTTTTGAGATGTTCATTACCTGCCTCTCTTTTATCAAGGCCGATTCCATCATTTGACTCTTGTACCGACAGTTGCTGCTATAAATTATATGTGACAAATTCCGGTTTATTCTATGGTTATGTTCATTTATATGGTTGAAAACAGCTGAGTTTTGTTGTCCATACCTAACTGACCAATTGTGTTGTATTAATCTCTGGGAAAGTGATTTTCCTGTAAATCCAATGAAAGATTGGTCACAGTCCTGACATGGGATTTCATAAACCCCTGTTTCCTTGGGGAATGTCTTTTGTTAGACGTTAATCAGGGATTTGGCTAAGGTGTTTGGGTACGTAAATACAAAAGGGTTAGATTTTCCGAGGGTCTGAGTCACTGTCTTAATCCTGTCCAGGTGAGGAATGGATGGATCTCTTGGTATATATACCACCTTTTCTATAAACTTTTCTCATTCATATACCTGAAGAGAGAGACAGCAATCTCTGAAATATAGTACTTTTCTCTCTATATTTTGGTGTTTTTATGGGCTCCTTTTATTAGATGGAATTCTGTTGTAACAGAACATTTGTACCAGCTCTATAGATATAAATATATATAGATATATATATATAATATTATATATATATATATATATATATATATATATATATACATATATTTGTTACGTTTATAGATTCTTCGTCTACCCAGTAATTAATTAATTATTTTGCTTTGTAAAATGGCAGCCATCTTCCTCCAAATATCAGCTGATTTGGGCGGGAAACCAACGCTAGCCGTCCAGGGTTAAGAATTTCCTGTGAGAAGGGAGAATATAGTCTTTTGTCAGCTTTAGGGACGTATCTCGAAGGGAAGGATGTAGGCAGACTGGTACTTCTTAGGCCTATATCTTAAGCTCTTTTTCCTGTGAACCCTCTGCTGGCTGTATGTTCTGTTTCCAGGATTTGCCCTGCTCGTGGGGGGTTAAGCTGATCCCCAACACCCAGGCAAGACACCTGCGAACTGCCCAGTCGTCTCAAGACGTGACCTCGGACGGATGTCCAGCCAGCCAGCCTCCAAAACTTAAGCCTAACGGCGTACTGGCGCGCCCGAGCCCCAGACCTAAGACAAAGCCGGGCGCCACATTTTCTACAAAGGTCCACACTGAACATTGCATCCAGGTACGTCTTGTGAAACAGCATATTGCCAGTCCCTTACATCCTGTTATCTATTTGATCCCCATTTTTCCCAATTCAAACTTTATATCAGATGAACTGATCCCTTTGTTTCCTCTCACTGCCTCATGGCCGCATGCTTCCCCTTGTGTGATCATCCCAGACAAATGAAGTCATTGCATACCTCAGTGAACATTAGAGTTCCTTTGCCCCAGTGTTAGAGAACTAATTAATACTAATTTGGGCAAGAAATCCTCTTTTCTTTTATCTTGTTTAATCTGGGATCCTTTTCCAGATTCCCTGAGTCACGTGCCAAGTCTCTCTGCCCGCAAGTGTTGCATTCCCGCAAGATTATGAAACCAGCTTTTACAAATTCCATTTTGAGCCATCTATTATCCATTTGTGAGAGATTATAAGTCCACGTGGGGACCAGTAGCATTTACTTTTCTCCAGGCCAGTACGAGCCTCTTGTAAATAAATAGCTGTAAAGTATTTAGCTGAGTTTCTGGCGACCTGTTCCTCTAGAGTAAATTATCAATATAAATCCGTTTTACGCTAAGTTCAAGTAAATTCACCTTGTTCTCCCTTAACTTTTCCTGTTTACGTATCGGAGCCTCTCTCAAGGCCGGTCCTCATAGGTAAATATATATATTATATATTATATATATATATATATATATATATATATATATATATATATATTTATAATATATATAGAATAATTATCACATCGAACCGTGATCCTTATTTATATATCAATTCAAGCTACAAATGTCCTTTAATATCTAAAATTCACTTTACCTCCCAAATGATATATTTTCATATATGTACCGAAGGGGAATTTTTTAGTTGATAATAATTTCGTCCCCCCATGGGATCGAACCACCGTCCAAGTGGACGGGGACAAAATCAGGACAGTCAGTGACGCTATCCAATCAGCCAACAGAGACGCTATAAGTTCATATCGATTCTGACCTTACAAATCACCCTCGATCTGGGTGCTTTCGTAATTAGAATTGATATGAAACCCCGTCTACCATGTTGGCCAATTCGAGCGTTTTGACAGCACGTAGCTTTTTGTTATGAATAATTATCACATCGAACTGTGATCCATTTATATATCAATGCAAGCTACAAATGTCCTTTAATATCTAAATTCACTTTACCTCCCAAATGATATCATCATATATGTACCGAAGGGGAATTTTTTAGTTGATAATAATTTCGTCCCCCCCATGGGATCGGAACCACCGTCCAAGTGGACGGGGACGAAATCAGGACAGTCAGTGACGTTCTATCCAATCAGCCAACAGAGACGCTATAAGTTCATATCGATTCTGACCTTACAAATCACCCTCGATCTGGGTGCTTTCGTAATTAGAATCGATATGAAACCCTGTCTACCATGTTGGCCAATTCGAGCGTTTTGACAGCACGTAGCCTTTTGTTATGAATAATTATCACATCGAACCGTGATCCATTTATATATCAATTCAAGCTACAAATGTCCTTTAATATCTAAATTCACTTTACCTCCCAAATGATATATTTTCATATATGTACCGAAGGGGAATTTTTTAGTTGATAATAATTTCGTCCCCCCATGGGATCGAACCACCGTCCAAGTGGACGGGGACGAAATCAGGACAGTCAGTGACGCTATCCAATCAGCCAACAGAGACGCTATAAGTTCATATCGATTCTGACCTTACAAATCACCCTCGATCTGGGTGCATATATGAAAATATATCATTTGGGAGGTAAAGTGAATTTAGATATTAAAGGACATTTGTAGCTTGAATTGATATATAAAATGGATCACGGTTCGATGTGATAATTATTCATAACAAAAGGCTACGTGCTGTCAAACGCTCGAATTGGCCAACATGGTAGACGGGGTTTCATATCGATTCTAATTACGAAAGCACCCAGATCGAGGGTGATTTGTAAGGTCAGAATCGATATGAACTTATAGCGTCTCTGTTGGCTGATTGGATAGCGTCACTGACTGTCCTGATTTCGTCCCCGTCCACTTGGACGGTGGTTCGATCCCATGGGGGGACGAAATTATTATCAAACTAAAAAATTCCCCTTCGGTAGCATATATGAAAATATATCATTTGGGAGGTAAAGTGAATTTAGATATTAAAGGACATTTGTAGCTTGAATTGATATATAAATGGATCACGGTTCGATGTGATAATTATTCATAACAAAAGGCTACGTGCTGTCAAACGCTTGAATTGGCCAACATGGTAGACGGGGTTTCATATCGATTCTAATTACGAAAGCACCCAGATCGAGGGTGATTTGTAAGGTCAGAAGCGATATGAACTTATAGCGTCTCTGTTGGCTGATTGGATAAGCGTCACTGACTGTCCTGATTTCATCCCCATCCATTCGGACGGTGGTTCGATCCCATGGGGGGACGAAATTATTATCAACTAAAAAATTCCCCTTCCGGTACATATATGAAAATATATCATTTGGGAGGTAAAGTGAATTTAGATATTAAAGGACATTTGTAGCTTGAATTGATATATATAATATATATATATATATATATATATATATATATATATATATTATATATATATATATATATATATAGTTACATTTATTGACCGTCTCGTCTCCCCAGCAGTATTTAAGGTATTTTATTTCTAAAAGAAGCTGCCATATTCACCCAAATATCAGCTGATTTTAGGCAGGAACCCAAACCACCCCAGCCAGAGATAGGAATTTCCTGCTAGAGAGGGGGAATATAGACTCTTGTCAGCTTTAGGGATGTATCCCAAAGGGAAGGGTGTAGGTAGCCTACGTCTTAAGCTCTTTTTCCATTGTGAACCCTCGCTGGCGTATGTTCTGTTTCCAGGATTGCCCTGCTCTTGGGGGGTTAAGCTGACCCCCAGCCGCCTATGCTACACACCTGCCTTCGATCTCAGTCTCCTCAAGTCGTGACCTCGGACGGATGTCCCAGCCACGAGCCTTCCAACTTAGGCCTACCATGGCGTTACTGGCGCGCCCAGACCTGAGACAAAGCCGATGGCGCATTTCTACAAAGGTCCACTGATCATGGCATCCAGGTAAGTCTTGTGAAACAGCATATTGCCAGTTCCTTACCTCCTAGTGTCTATTTACTCCCCATTTTCAGACTTCAAACTCAAATGAATATCCCTTTGTTCCTCTCACTGCCCTGTGGCCGCATGCTTCCCTTGTGTGATCGTCCCAGACAAATGAAGTCATTGCATACCTCAGTTAAACACTAGAGTTCCTTTTCCCCAGTGTTAGAGAAACTGAATAATCGTAACTTGTGCAAGAAGTTCTTTTTTTTATCTTGTGTAATCTGGGATCCTTTCCAGATTCCCTGAGTCATGTGTCCAAGTCTTCGCTCCCGCAAGTGATGTTTTACCGCAAGACATATGAACAATTTTGAAAGCCAGCTTTTACGGGAACCTCATTTTTAGCCAGCTATCCCCTTGTGAGATATATTGGTCCCCACGTGTGGACAAGCTGCATTTACTCTTTCTCCAGGCCAGTAAACAGCCTCTTGTAAATAAATAGATGTAAAGTAATTAGCTGAGTTTTCTGGCGACCTTTCCCTCTAGAGTAAATTAACCCTTAAACGCCGAATGGACGTATTAAACGTCAAGTCAAAATGTCTCCCGTATGCCGAATGGACGTACCATACGTCGACTCAAAAGTTTTTTTAAAAATTCGCGGAAAAATACTTATAGGCCTACCAGCTGAAAACTTTTGAATCATGCGCCTTGGGGGATGCTGGGAGTTCACAGATCAAGGCGTTGTTTTGTTTGCAATCATTACGCAGGCACGCAAGCGCGAATTTCTTTCTTATTGCATGCACTAAAAATTATCAGTGACACATCTCAAAAATTATTTTGTCACTTTGACATAATTTTTGCACCATTTTAAATTATCAGTTACATGAAGTATTATATATGAAAATGTGTGCAATATCATTTAGAATACAACACAAAAATTCTCATGATTGTAGCTTTTATCAGTTTTGAAATATTTCCATATAAATAACGATAAGTGCCAAAATTTCAACCTTCGGTCAACTTTGACTCTACCGAAATGGTAGAAAAACGCAATTGTAAGCTAAAACGCTTATATTTTAGTAATATTCAACTATTTACCTTAATTTTGCAACAAATTGGAAGTCTCTAGCAAAATATTTCGATTTATGGTGAATTTATGAAAAATTTTTTCCTTACGTCCACGCGGTAACTCTTCCGAAAAAAATCATACATGCGATTGTGGTAATGTTTGCACCATTTTAAAATTAGCCATTACATAAAGTTTTATATATGGAAATGTGCGCAATTTCATGCACAATACAACTAAAAACAACCCATGGTTGTAGCTTTTATCAGTTTTGAAATATTTTCATATAAAAAATGATGTGACAAATTTTCAACCTTCGGTCAACTTTGACTCTACCAAAATGGTCGAAAAACGCAATTGTAAGCTAAAACTCTTATATTTTAGTAATATTCAATCATTTACTTTCATTTTGTAACAAATTGGAAGTCTCTAGCACAATATTTCGATTTATGGTGAATTTATGAAAAAAAATAACATTTTCCTTACGTCCGCGCGGTAACTCTTCCGAAAAAATCATACGTGCGATTGTGGTAATGTTTGCACCATTTTAAATTAGCCGTTACATAAAGTTTTATATATGAAAATGTGCGCGATTTCATGAAGAATACAACGAAAAATAACTGAAGGTTGTAGCTTTTCTCATTTTTGAAATATTTGCATATAAATCACGATAAATAGAAAAAAAACCACGTTCGGTCAACTTTGACTCTACCGAAATGGTCGAAAAACGCAATTGTAAGCTAAAACTCTTATATTTTAGTAATATTTAATCATTTACCTTCATTTTGCAACAAATTGGAAGTCTCTAGCACAATATTTTGATTTATGGTGAATTTATGAAAAAAACTTTCCTTCCCTCCATGCGCGGATTCTCCGCCATAAATCTCCGAAATGCGTACATCGCATTCTCGGAAAATTTGCTCCGTTTCATATTAGGCATTTCATAGAGTTTTATATATGAAAATGTGTGCAATTTCATGTAGAATAAAAGGAAAAATATTTGAAGGTTGTAGCTTTTCTAATTTCCGAAATAATTGTATAAAAAAAAATTTATAAAAAAATTTTGACATTTGGTCAAATTTAACTCGTCCGAAATGGTCGAAAACTGCAATTGTAAGCTAAAACTCTTACAGTATCGTAATATTCCATCATTTAACTTCATCTTGAAACAAATTCGAAGTCTCTATAACAATATTTAGATTTATGGTGAATTTTAAAAAAATATATTTTTTTACGTCCGCGCGTTACGAATTCATGCATCATTTTGTGATAATATTTTCTCTGTGTTTCTTTTATCGTTTTACAATGTGTTATATACCAAAATGATTGCAATTTAGTATACATTACAACGAAAAAAAAAGTAACTTGTTACCTTTAACCGTTTTGCGCACAGCGCGATTTGAATACAATTATACAAGAAATTTCGTTTTTGCGCTATCATATATCGCATTATTTATATATGATAATGATAATTTTTTTCATTTCTGATGGTTGCATACTAAACTTCAGCTAATGACAAAAAAAGGAGCCAAAAATGAACTCTTAATCTTGAAAACTAAGCGCGCTGTGTTTTTTTGAAAAAAATACTTTTTCCGCTTCCGCACTCACTCCGAAACCTCCGGCACACGGGAGACATTTTTTTTTTTTTACCGCTTCGGCGTTTAAGGGTTAACACTATAAATCCTTTTAAGGTAAGTTCAATTAATTTATTCTGCTTTTTCCCTCAACTATTTCCGTTTATGTATTTGAGACCCTTCAGGCCAGGGCATAAAACGTAACAATGGTGACCTTGCCAGGATTCAAACCTAGCTTGTTTAAAAAACTTGTAAATCGCGTTATCCCTTGTAAAACGTAAAATGTAAATTATTTTACAAAGCGTAAATCAAAGCACACTTGCAGCGGAAGACACACACTGACTCACGGTAAGGTATATAATTCATATATGATTTATTTTATAACAAATGTTAGCTTAAGGTAGGTTTAAGTATTTATTTTAGGAGTGGTTTAAATAAGTGTTAAGTGAGAAATATTATTATATTGTAACGGCCAGAGCGCCAAGTGAATTCTGTTATTTTGTAAATTGCATTGTTCTCGCCTGACGAGACATGAGAACGTGTGCAGATAGATGACAGAAAGTACTAGTTCAAACTAGGAAGTGCTTTGCCAGGGTTTATTGCTGTGTTAGAAAGCCTAGCTAGTTAGGAGTGTTCTACTAATAGTTACGGCAAAAGAAGTGTACAATTCTTTTGTCTGTGATATGTTAGGGGAATTCGTTTTAACTTAGTTTTTCATTCCAAGTGTTGGTAACCGCTTAGCCAGCCAGCTCTCATCAGCTGGGAGCATGCGCACTCTCAGGCCTGCAAGCCAACCTTCGGTCTCACAAAGTGCAGCCATGTTTTTATCCCTTTAAGCATTATCTCAACGATTTAAGCAAAGTAACGTAAGTCTTGAAAGTTTAACGTTAATAATATCAATCTCGATACTAGTATCTATCATTCTGCCAGAGAAATTAACGTAATTCATCTTGAATAAGAAATTAGAATTTCGTGTTGTAAATCGCCTCCGCGTTTACAGAAAATCAGCTGATTCACCATCGCTGATAGCAACCCGCTCTGCTAGCCTCACCACACGTTTCACCTAGCATCGCTCACTCACTCGCTGAGCGAAGGTTTCATTTCCTTTCGTACTTAACGTAACCTCATTTACAAATTTTTGCTAACATTCCATCTTCAAATCCTTACCATCATTTTCACTTGTCACAAGGACCTAGTAACCTTACGTACAGTTAACGTAAATCTTCAAAGTACAGTAAAATTACAAGAATTGTTAACGTAAAATGCATCGTTGTAAATTTCATATGAAAACGCAAATCATTTCATATAAGCGCAAGCCGCTACCAGTAACGTAAATATCGTTCCTCGCTAGCGCGGTATAGTTTTCATAAACCTTATCCAAAGCAATTCTTTCATTACACGTTAACGTAAGTAAATCATTTAATGCAAGTTGCGTCATATTAAAACTAAAAGTATTAGTTCAATTAAATGCAAGGGAGTTCATCATATATCATTTTCACCCTCTCAGAGAGAGAGAGAGAGAGAGAGAGAGAGAGAGAGAGAGAGAGAGAGAGAGAGAGAGAGAGAGCCTATTATTTACGAAGCCAAGAGTACTACATCTATTACTATTACGCATGCAGAATTAACATTATTTTAGTCTCTTGTGTCTCATTTACACTGAGCGTGATACGTACGCGCCTGTGTCCATTGCAGTTTGCAAGCATTTATTTCATTTATCGAGTACTTCAGCAAAGGACTGAGCATTTTCAAATTACCATTACCTGTCGTTGCCCGAGTGGTCTCTTCCATTTCTTTATCCCAAAAGACTTGCGTATACCGCAAGCACAAACCGCACAGTGTGCCACCGCAACCTTCATTACTTCCATCAAGGAAGTCGTTACCAGTCTAGGACTGGCCACCACCAGTGCACGTCAGGTCTTACCATTTTACAGTGCCATTAATTCGTGACACTGTCCATCGACTGGCTGCTGCAGTACTCCCACCTTTTACTTTCTCTCCTCCACCATTACACTCTGCCACGAGCAGTGCCATTTCTCTTCAGTATACAGGCAGTCCCCGGGTTACGATGGGGGTTCCGTTCTTAAGACGCATCGTAACCCGAAAATCAACGTAAGCCGGAACGACGCTGGAAAAATGTCTTAAACTAATAAAAAGTTATAAAAACCTTACTTGTAATCCTTTGGTTACACTACATGTTGTTTCCTGTAGTTTTATGTACAACCTGGAGTTACTTTCATCAAAAAATGCTGGTTCTTTAAGGTAAAAACTATTGTAATCCTCTGGTGACACTACATTCTTAAAGTTTTATGTACAACCTGGAGTGATTTTGCCAAATCTTGAGGGCTACAAGAACAGTTGATTACTATTTACCTATCATATAGACTAATTAAAGTAAACATATCTTTAAATAGGCTTATATATTAGTATGAACAAAACATTTACTGGCATGAGTCAGAGGCCGTTTAATGAAACGAACACTTCTCTGTCCTATCTGTTCAGAAAACAGAAAATAAACGTTACGTCAATCCCCAAGATCATTGTTGCCAAGACGCCTCTCTCTCTCTCTCTCTCTCTCTCTCTCTCTCTCTCTCTCTCTCTCTCTCTCTCTGATCAAATTGCTGGATAATGTCTCTCTTTGGATACTTCGATTTTGCCAAATCTTGAGGGCTACAAGAACAGTTGATTACTATTTACGTATCATATAGACTAATTAAAGTAAACGTATCTTTAAATAGGCTTATATTATTAGTATCAACAAAACATTTACTGGCATGAGTCAGAGGCCGTTTAATGAAACTAACACTTCTCTGTCCTATCTGTTCAGAAAATAAACGTTACGTCAATCCCCAAGACCATTGGCAAATGATCTCATTTGCCAAGACGACTCTCTCTCTCTCTCTCTCTCTCTCTCTCTCTCTCTCTCTCTCTCTCTCTCTCTCTCTCTCTCTCTCTCTGATCAAATTACTGGATAATGTCTCTCTTTGGATACTTGGAATTTGCGTTGTAATCTAACCAGAAACTTAGTTTTGTTATTATTACTGGAAACAAGCAATGATTTTTTCATTATTTGCGCTTTTGGACTGTTATAAACTTTGAGCATCGCAAGTTAGTATGTATTCATTTGCTCGGAAACTAGTTCCGCATATGAGGCATCACTAAAAAAATTAGAAAAATATGACATAAAAAGTGTCGAAAATCATCATAACCTCAAAATTTTTTTTGTAATCTAACCAGAAACTTATTTTTATTAATATACTGTGCTAACTATAAAGGATTTTTATCATAGTATGCGTTTTTTAAAAGCGTCGGAAGACTCCTCTCTCTCTCTGATCAAATTACTGGATAATGTCTCTCTTTGGATACTTAGAATTTGTGTTGTAATCTAACCAGAAACTTCGTTTTGATATTATTACTGGAAACAAGCAATGATTTTTTCATTATTTGCGCTTTTGGACTGTTATAAACTTTGCGCATCGCAAGCTAGTATGTATTCATTCACTCAGAAACTAGTTCCGCATATGAGGCGTCACTAAAAAACACAGAAAAATACGACATAAAAAGTGTCAAAAATCATCATAACCTCAAAATTTTTGTTGTAATCTAACCAGAAACTTATTTTTATTAATATACTGTGCTAAACTATAAAGGATTTTTATCATAGTATGTGTTTTTTAAAAGCGTCGTTAAATCGGAGCGTCGGAAGCGTCAGCGTCGTAACGTCGGAACAAACGTCGTAACCCAGGGCGGATTTTTCAATGAATATTTAAGAAAAAGGGTCGTAACCTCGGAACGTCGTAAGCCGGAGCCGTCGTAACCCGGGGACTGCCTGTATTTGAGTATACTGCATTTAGTGTCGTCCAACGGGACACACCAGCACGCTACCAGTGCTCCAAAAGGAAAGCCTCCTGAAGTGCCGTGCGCCTGTACAGGTAGCTATTTACCTGCGTGTCCATCCTTACGGAATGCCCAATTAATTAGTGTGTCCATGTACAAGGGTCAGTGATCCTTCGGAACACTTCCCAAGGGAACGCCTCCCGAAGTGCCGCAATACCAGCCCTAAGTGCTGTCAAAAGGAATGCCTCCTGAAGTGCCGACTTGTCCCCATGATTACGATGAGTTGTGAGCCCATCCAAGAAGAGGTCGTTCAGCGGAAGAAGACACGTCGGCAGGCCCAAGTTAAGTATGAAGAGTTTCGTGTCCAGCAGCTTACCGTTATTGGGCACTACAATAGGCAAATGGGAGGAGTTGATCTCTTTGATCAACTCATCCAGTATTATCCCTTCGCCAGGAAAACCAGGAGGTGGACACAGTGGTTCCTCAAATACATAGTTCAGTTGGCCCTCCAGAATGCCTACATCCTCTACTGTGGGTACAATTCAGATATCCGGAGGTTGTCCCACATCCAGTTTCTTGAGGTGGCCAGGAATGCCCTCATAAACTTTAATCCCAATGAGTGGCCTTCCATCATGGCCCTCTGCCCCAAGCTGCAGATCTGCCCCTAGAGGAAAGGGCAGATGTTAGGAGGGCCAACCTCGGTCGTCCTGCTCCTGCCAATGCTGCCGCCGCCCCTACTGCCGACACCCTTCCTGTCGCTGCCCCTGCTGCCGCAGCCCTTGATGATCCCGCCCGTGCTCAGATTCCGACTTCCCATCGGATAGTGGACCCTGTGTGTCGGCTGCAGCCAGGGGATCACACACAGGACCCCCTACAAGGGTGCAGGCAGAAACGGTGGCGGGTGCGCCATATGAATGAATGGCAGAAGGAAGACACCCGGTTCGTCTGCCGCACCTGCAATATAGAACTTTGTAGGATCGGGGAGTGTGACCGCAAGTACCACACAGCGGTCATATATTGGAGTGCGCCTGCCCAAGGGACACCGGAGGGCGCAGCCCATCAGCAGTAACGGCACGCGTCTCCCTCCTCCACCTGTACCTTGTCATGTCGAGAGGAAAAAAAATGCAAGACTATTCAATGGAGAAGGGAGAAAACAAGAACAGAACGAAGAGTCAGGATTGCAGGTGAGTATTATGCATTGAATTTATATTTAGTTTTATATTTATTACAAGTTTTTATGTATCTATATTGGTGTTTTGTATATTATTTATTTTTCTTCCACAACAAAAGTTTTTCACCTGCATTGCTTTTAGTTATGTATTCGTACCAGAATAAAAAAAAGTAATATTATCCTTTTTATATATATATAGATATATATATATATATATATATATATATATATAATATATATAGATATATATATATATCTATATATATATATATAATATATTATATATTATATATATATATGTATATAAATAAAGTGGACCCCCGTATTTGCATTCTCTAGAGTCGCGGACTCACACATTCACAGAATTCTCTCGGGAAAGTTTCCCCACATTATTTGCGGAAAATTCGCGCATTCGCAGTATTTTCTATGAGAAATATCCACAAATTAATTTTTTTTTATCAATTTCATCATAAAATGCACTTTTTGTGATAAAACTATTAAAAACCGAGTATAATTTTTTTAGTGGGGTTTTCTTGAGTTTTAACTAACAAATAGGCTGTTTTTAGTACTTTTAAAGGGGCTCCAAACATTTGGGGGGGGGGGGGGGGGTCTGGTTTGCATCCCCCTCGAATACGGGGACCACTGTATATATAAATATATATCAACATTTATATCTACTCTATATCTATCTATCTATCTAATTCTATATATATATATATATATCTATGATATATATAATATATATATATGATATATATATGTAAATATATATAATATAATAATATTATATATATATTTATTATATATTATATTATATCTACTATGAATATATATATATACTTATATATATTATATATATATCATACATATATATATATATAGATTAGATATTAATATATATTATATATTTATATATGTCTATATAATACATATACATACAATATATAATATTAATTATATTATATCTATATCTAATATATATTTTTTTATTCAGATATAATATATATATAATATAATTATATATATGATTATCTATAATCTATAGTATATATATATATATAATATATATATGATATATATAATATATATATATATATCTAATAGAATATAAGATATCTATTATATATATATATATATATATTATATTATATATATATGTCTATATTAATAAAAGATCTATAATAAAATTATATATATATATATATATATGTCTATCACATTACCATGATTCATATACATATATCGAACTACAAATGTCCTTTGTTTAATATCTAATTCGCTCTACCTCGGAATTAATATATTTTCATGTATCTTAACCGAGGGGGAATTTATTAAGCGATAATAGAATTGGCGATAGACAGGCGTGAACCAGCGACCTCTCAATACTAGGACTGGCAGTGAAGCCTTAAACCACCCCGACACCGAAAGAGATATAAGTTCATGCCACCTCCCACCTGAAATACCTTTCGCGCGCAGGTATTTTTGTTTTGGAGACTGCATCAACCCATCTCGTTCTCAGTGGCGTGGTAGTGCTTTTGCCCGCACGTAGTCATTATATAAGTCTATCACATTACTGCGATTCATAAACATATATCGAACTACTGAGAACGAGATGGGTTGATGCAGTCTCCAAGACAAAAAATACCTGCGCGCGAAAGGTATTTTCAGGGTGGGAGGAGGCATGAACTTATATCTCTTGCGGTGTCAGGGTGGTTAAGGCTTCACTGCCATTCCTAGAATTGAGAGGTCGCTGGTTCGCGCCTGTCAATCGCCAATTCTATTATCGCTTAATAAACAATTCGGTTAAGCATATATGAAAATATATTAATTCCAAGGTAGAGCGAATTAGATATTAAAGGACATTTGTAGTTCGATATATGTATATGAATCACAGTAATGTGATACTTATATAATGACTACGTGCGTGCAAAAGCACTACCACGCCACTGAGAACGAGATGGGTTGATGCAGTCTCCAAAACAAAAAATTCCTGCGCGCGAAAGGTATTTCAGGTGGGAGGCGGCATGAACTTATATCTCTTGCGGCGTCGGGGTGGTTTAAGGCTTCACTGCCAGTCCTAGTATTGAGAGGTCGCTGGTTCGCGCCTGTCGATCGCCAATTCTATTATCGCTTAATAAATTCCCCCTCGGTTAAGCATATACGAAAATATATTAATTCCGAGGTAAAGCGAATTAGATATTAAAGGAAATTTGTAGTTCGATATATATATATATATATATATATATATATATATATATATCCATCCATCCTATCCATCTATCTATCTATTTATTTATATTTATATATAATATATATAATATTATATAAATTAATATATATTATATATATATATATTATATCATATTAATATTATTATGTATTTATATATATATATATATATAATTATATATATAATATATAATAATATATATAGATATATATATATATATATATAAATATTATTAATAATATAATTATATATATAATGTATATATATATATATATAGATATATATATATATATATATATCTATATATATATATATTACTAATATTATAGATATATATATATATATATATATATATATATATATATATATATATATATATATATTATATATATATATATATATTTATATTATATGTATATATATATATATATATATATATATATATATATATATATATATATATATATATATATTAAAGTATATATATATATATATATATATATATATTATATATATGTTATATATATATATATTATATATTACTACACACGAGGGTAAGTCAGTAAATATCCGCACTCCAATTTTTTTATTTAATACAACAGCAATACAAAGTTTACAATGACATAATTTTTCAACATAGTCACCCTGCTTTTCAATGCACTTGGTCCATTGTTGCTCTAGCTTTTTGATACCATCAGAAAAAAATGTTTTCTGTTGAGCAATGAGCGATGTATGCACCGCTTCCTTCACCTGCTGATCGGTGGTGAAACTACGGCCTCCTAAAGCATCTTTAAGGGGACCAAACAGATGGTAATCAGACGGGGCAAGATCAGGACTGTGCAGGATGTTCCAACACCTCGTAATGAAGTTCTTGAAGAGTGTTAATGGTGTGGGCGGCGGTATGTGGACGGGCGTTGTTATGCAACAAAAGAACGCCTTCCGACAATAGTCTATTGTCGGAAGGCATTCTTTTGTTGCATGACAACGCCCGTCCACATACCGCCGCCCACACCATTAACACTCTTCAAGAACTTCATTTTGAAGTGTTGGAACATCCTGCATACAGTCTTGATCTTGCCCCATCTGATTACCATCTGTTTGGTCCACTTAAAGATGCTTTAGGAGGCCGTTGTTTCGCCACCGATCAGCAGGTGAAGGAAGCAGTGCATACATGGCTCAATGCTCAACAGAAAAAGTTTTTTCTGAGGGTATCGAAAAGCTAGTGCAACAATGGACCAAGTGCATTGGAAAAGCTTGTGCAACAATGGACCAAGTGCATTGAATAGCAGGGTGACTATGTTGAAAAATGATGTCATTGTAAACTTTGTATTGATGTTGTATTAAGTAAAAAAAAAATTGGAGTGCGGATACTTATTGACTTAACCTTGTATGTATATACGGTATATATATATATATATATATATATATATATATATATATATATATATATATATATATATCTATATATAGATATATATATATATATATATATATAATAAATATATAAAATATATAATATATATATATATATAAATATAATTATATACATAATATAAAATATAATAGAATAATACACACACACACACATATATATATATATATATATATATATATATATATATATATATATATATATATATATATATTAGTATATTTTGGTAAGCAATAAATCTAACATTCTAGTAATATTTAATCATTTACCTTCATTTGCAACAAATGGGAAGTCTCTAGCAAAATATTTTGATTTATGGTGAATTAAAAAAAAAAAAACTTTTTCCTTCCCTCCACGCAGTATCTCGGCCGCAAATCTCAGAAATGCTTGAGTCTCATTGTCGTAATATTTGCACCATTTTATATTAGCCGTTACATAGAATACAACAAAAATAACTCATGGCTGTAGTTTTTATCATTTTTGAAAAATTTGCATATAAATAAAGATAAATGGAAAAAATTTGACATTCAGTCAACTTTGACTTGACCAAAACGGTCGAAAAATGCAATTGTAAGCTAAAACTCTTAGTCTAGTAATATTTAATCATTTACCTTCATTTTGCAACAAACGGGAAGTCTCTAGCACAATATTTTGATTTATGGTGAATTTTTGAAACAAAAAATTTTTCCTTCCCTCCACGCGCGTTATCTCGGCCGCAAATCTCAGAAATGTTTGAGTCACTTTGTTGTAATATTTGCACCATTTTATATTAGCCGTTACATAGAGTTTTATATATGAAAATGTGCGCAATTTCATGTAGAATACAACAACAAATAACTCATGGTTGTAGCTTCTATCATTTTTGAAAAATCTGCATATAAATCAAGATAAATGGAAAAAATTAGACATTCGGTCAACTTTGACTCGACCAAAATGGTCGAAAAACGCAATTGTAAGCTAAAACTCTTACAGTCTAGTAATATTCAAACATTTACCTTCATTTTGCAACAAACGGGAAGCCTCTAGCACAATATTTCGATTTATGGTGAATTTTTGGAAAAATCTTTTCCCTTCCCTCCAAACGCAGTATTTCAGCCGCAAATCTCCGAAATGTTTGAGTCACTTTGTTGTAATTTTTGCACCGTTTGATACTAGCCGTTATATAGAGTTTTACATATGAAAATGTGCGCAATTTCATGTAAAATTCAACAAAAAATAACTCATGGTTGTAGCTTTTATCATTTTAGAATAATTTGCATATAAAACAAGATAATTGGAAAAAATTCGACTTTCGGTCAAATTTGACTCGACCAAAATGGTTGAAAAACGCAATTGTAAGCTAAAACTCTTACATTCTAGTAATATTCAATCATTTACCTTCATTTTGCAACAAACGGGAAGTCTCTAGCACAATATTTCGATTTATGGTGAATTTAAAAAAAAAACTTTTTCCTTCCCTCTGCGCGTGGTATCTCGGCCGCAAATCTTCTAAATGTTTGAGTCACTTTGTCGTAATATTTGCACCATTTTATATTAGCTGTTACATAAAGTTTTATATATATGAAAATGTGCGCAATTTCATGTAGAATTCAAGAAAAAATAACTCATGGTTGTAGCTTTTATCGTTTTTGAAAAATTTGCATATAAATGAAAATAAATGGAAAAAATTTGACATTCGGTCAACTTTGACTCGACCGAAATGGTAGAAAAACGCAATTATAAGCTAAAACTCTTACAGTCTAGTAATATTCAATCACTTCCTTTCATTTTGCAACAAACGGGAAGTCTCTAGCACAATATTTTGTTTTATGGTGAATTTTTGAAAAAAACTTTCCTTCCCTTCACGCGCGGTATCTCAGCCCCAAATCTCAGAAATGCTTGAGTCACATTGTCCTAGGTTTTGCACTGTTTTATATTAGTTATTACATAGTTTTATATATGAAAATGTGTGCAATTTCATGTAGAATACAAGAAAAAATAACTCATGGTTGTAGCTTTTATCATTTTTGAAAAATTTGTATATAAATGATGATATATAGAAAAAATTCGACATTTAGTCAACTTTAACTCGACCGAAATGGTCGAAAAAAGCAATTGTAAGCTAAAACTCTTACAGTCTAGTAATATTCAATCAATTACCTTCATTTTGCAACAATCAGGAACTCTCGAGCACAATATGTCGATTTATGGTGAAGTTTGGGAAAAAAAATTTTGTATGTCCGCATTATGAATTCATGCATCGTTTTGTGATAATATTTTCTCTAAGTTGCTTTGATCGTTTTACAATTTGTTATATACCAAAATCATTGCAATTTAGTGTACAATACAACAACAACAAAAATAACTCATTAGCTTTAACCGTTTTGCTCACAGCCCGATTTGTATACAATTATATATGAAATTTTTTTCGTCCTGTCATATATTCCAATATTTATATATGATAATAAAAAATTTTTCATTTCTGATGGTTGCATACTAAACTTCCGGCAATGACAAAAACAGGAGTCAAAAATGAACTCTTAATCTTCAAAACTAAGCGTGCTGTGATTTAAAAAAAAAAAAAATTTTTTCCGCTTCGGCGCTCACTCCCCAACCCTGCCGGCATACGGGAGACACTTTCGGAAATACCGGCTCGGCGTTTATGGGTTAAACATGTTGGAGATATGGATTACAACATCTTTGTTGGGATAATAATGCACCACTAAATTTTTTACATTAAAGTACTACCCTGAACTTGAGCAGTTCTACTTGCACAAATTAACAAGTGCGCGAACTTTTCATTGGAACCTACTAATTATCATATGCGAGTTCTTTACATTAGCACAAACACTTGTGAACCCTCCAGAAACACTGCAAAACCCTGCAAAAGTGTTTATGTTAAATTTATTATGCAAATTTTTAAGTTTTAAAGCTTTTCTGTATTAAATATTTATTTAAAATGTATTACTTTTATTTTTGTACATGTATATATAAGCAATTAGTGCATACACGTACTTTTATAAGATGTGATACTTACTCACAAAGTTACTGCACTTTTCAAAGATGATATCCCTTCAGAAACTGTTTAATTTCTGAAGTACGTACTAATATACTACAATTAGTGTAAGTTTTCATGCTTTTAAGTGTAAAATCAGTATGGAGATTTTGTGTATGCTATTTACATTTTTGAAAATAATACAAAGGCAGTAAGTAATTCAGTGTTAGTCATTATATAAGAACTCCATGATCAACTAGTAAAACATTAGAGTTGTCATCCTGTAAAAATTACTTTCTTAACCTCGGAGAAAAGTGCTAGTACCATCTGTATGTACTATGTTACGTAATTACAGCACATACGGTTAATGTACTTTCAGAAGATGTGATCCCATTCCCACTTTTTAAAGATGACACCCTTCCAGAGTTTTACCTCACATGACGTATGTATTTCTCTCTCTCTCTCTCTCTCTCTCTCTCTCTCTCTCTCTCTCTCTCTCTCTCTCTCTCTCTCTCTTCTCTCTCTCTCTCTCTCTCTCTCTCGTTCATAGTTAGCTCTCACACTAGTTCATGATTTTAAACCGATTTAATTTTACCTTCACCCTCTGCAAACATTACTTTTGTACATACATGTCTTCTTTATTTTATTGAATTGTGTGACTTAGTTATGACTGACTTATGAAGTTTACCTAGTGATGCAAAGAAAACTTTTATTCTGACAGAAAAAGAAAATGGCATCCCATGAATTAGGGGTAACGTTAGTATACATACAAAAGTGGATATGTATTTACATGTAGTTACTGTAACTGTTTTTATGCCAACCAGTTATTCCTTTTTTAAGGATAATGTATTAAAATAACTTTTAAATCAAATTACAGTAACTTTAATTTCATTTAAAAGTTAGCTTAATACTTAGGGAGCATGATTAGGGTCATATTTAGTTTTCAAACTCTAGAAGTAAGCATTTATTAGCAATTTCAGAGACCATGCCAACCTTATGTGTAACTTCCCCTTGTGCGATGGGGCCTGCAACCTAAACTTATGTAAGTTCGGGGTATTACTGTGCTCCACTTTACAAACATGTCATTAATCACAAGCAGGCACATTATGTACACCCTTTCGCTTTCTAATTTTTCAAAGCAGCCTCTGCTGGTCTTAAATTCACTGACAGCAGCTCTTGTTGTAGGCATTTTATCACTGAGAATGGCATGCAACATCCTCCTATACTTTGCTACGTGTATTCTCTTAAATTCTACTTATAGTGTTACTTACCTTTTTCAAAAAAGGCTGGCACTTGGAACTTTCTTTGGCCCCATTATGGCTTATTTAGCAGCTGAACTTGAATAAAAGGCACAAAAAGCACAAAAACAACAAACACAAAAACAGAATGGGTCACAAGAGAACTCAGGATGCTTTGTTTGGGTACTTGATAAGGGACCTAGTCACATGGTGGGCCCTGGAAGGAGCATTTCTGAGTGTATGAAATCTGAGGAAATGTACGAAACACAAGACAAAATTTTATCGGAAAAAAGTCTATGAAAACTGAATCGTACGAAAACTAGGGTGTACTCGTGGAGACTTTACTGCACCCACAAGTATTGCATCATCAGCATACTGAACAATCTTGTTTTACAGGCCAACAACTGTATCACTTGGATACACTAAAAATAACAGTGGACCAAGAACATTGCGCTGAGAAACTCCAGACATGATAGGTCTTGGTTCACTAAAGATCCCATCCACAGCAACTTGCTGCTGCCTACCTGTAAGGAAGTCTTGAAATAATCCTAAAACATATCACCCACTCCAAGATGCCTAAGTTTATAAATAAGTGCCTTGTGATTTACTACAGTGAAAGCAGCTCTAAAATATATTTGAATAACTCAGAAATCACAACTGTTATCATGACCTTTGGAAATGGCATGTCAAGTCTAAAAGAGCCTTGCAGGTACCTCACTGCTTCCTGTAGGCATACTGACTATCAGCTAGGAAGGGAATGGCAATAAGGATGTGCCAGTACAAGTCTTCCAGATCACTAGAGAAGGTCCAAGTCACACAAATGAGTGAACGTACTTGGTCAACAGTAGTTATCTGGAACTTGTGGCAATCAATGTGTTTGCCTTAACTTGAAAGGTCAAGGAACACTCTTCAATCAGAGGAATCCTTCTTGGGGATGCTAAGGAGACTGCCTGATGAAGAATAAACCTGATGACAAATAAACATGTCTTTTTCTTTCAGGCTCCATTTTGAAGAGCTTTTGTGTGTACTCTTCTCAGGAGGGGTCTGCTTTTCGAAAAAAAAAACCCTTGAGGTGGGGGGGGGGGGACTTCCACAGCACTGATTAATTAATTTCAATTTTACATATGTGCATAATTAGCTACCACTATAATATCATATACTACTGACATATCAGGATACACATACTGTAACTTAATTAACATTATGTACTATATATATAGCAATTATTATGACAGTTAGGTAATTATTTCAGTATGAATAGTATTCACATTTACATTTATGCAAATCTAGATAGAAGAACAGGAATAACAGACTTTAGTTATTGGAAAATTCAGTCAAAGAAACCAACTTATTTAAAATACTATACACATGAATAGTACAAGACTTCTTAATATTTGTTTGAGATTCTGATGACAATTGTAGTCGTCATTTAATTTTTCAACCTCTGCAATTCGAAGCAGAAGATTTAAAAAAAATAACTTTGCTTGTTGTTGCCACAGAATCTATATTCTGATTTATGGCAAACTGCTTAGAAAAAAAAATAAAAAAACTGATATTCCACTCAATGAACTTAAGCCATTCAAGTATATTTTACATTTTTCGAAAGCACTTTGTGGTATCATACATGGCTCAAATAGTTATGAATTTATATACTTATTGTAAGATCTATCTATCATAATTTTACACTGTTAATGGATTTTACACTGTGTAAACAGAAATTGCCAATCTTTTCTCCAATTTATAAGGAATTTGCATCTATTCTTTAATTCAAATCTTTAAGTTCTTAAGCAAACATTTCTGGAAATTTATTACTGATCAGTTTATCAGCCAGACTTTGACAAGTATAAATCAAATCATCATCAACCATACAAATACTAATTTATTAATACAAAATTCCAGTATCTTAACAGAGTTAATTTCATTCATTTAATGGTATCATTAAACTGGAACTTATATTGTTATTTAATTTTTATTGATTTCTTCTTTACTGTGCTACTATTAAGTGCAATTATTCAGCTTGAAAGGGTCAGCAAACATATTTATTGTATTGAAGATCAGAAATATTAACTGGTCAATAATACCTATACAAATGACACTTATACACATGCAGCAATTCATCTTACCTTATCAAATTAAATGGTATTTCTCCCTCAGCCTCTGAATTGATCCATGCTGAAAGAGATGCCATGTCTATGACAGCACATCTTTGCCTAATTATTGGAAACGTAAATTCATTTGTACCAGAGCTCTTCTTTATCTCCTCTTCTTTATTAACATGTAGACAGCGGAAAACAACTGGTCCAATTACTTTCTTCGAGTTATGGAGCTCACCATTTAATGGTATTGGTGACCAATCACAATGATCTGTTCCACTGTCACACTCTCCATTCTTGTTTTTTTCATCTGTTCCTGTTTCTCTCCAGTCTAAACAATAGTTTTGATTGTCTTCACCAGTCTGCAGATAGCTGATAAGGGAATGAAATCTGTGAAGAATGAAATGCCTGTCTTTTTCTTCTGCTGTACGGCTATCAACTGGATAAGATACTTCAGATATTATTTGTGATTTTTCTCTTGGCACTAATATATCATAATGACACTTCACCAGTGGATCATGTCCAATGTTTCCCTTACTGTCCAGAGCAACACTACCCAAAGCAATAGCTAAGGATTCTTCTATATCAGATGTCGATCGAATAAAAATTGCCATCTGTGTACAATATGTATTGTGAGGTCCAAGACCACAACCAGATATCTGCACATTGTAGTATGAAGTGTCCTGAACTATTCCATGGCACCTGATCAAGAGAAAATTTTAATCATTCCTATTGTACTATCATGTTTATGTATGTAGATAACATTATCATATAAAAAATTGAGTTAAATAGTGAAATAAACTTACCTCGTAACTGCCCCCAGCTCATTTCCAGACAAAAACATTGATCACCAATCAGAATTTTACCATACAATAATAATACAATATTACTGAGCACAGTGAAATTAAGCATAACATTTTAATAAAAGCCATGGAAGAGATGTATACATATTCGTTATGTTTGGACTTTATAATACGATACAAATAGTGAATATTACACGTTCGGCACTAGATCTGGCGAATTTATGTGTTATCTGTCCACAAGGGGTTAAGGTTGTGGCATTAATAAAGATATAGAAGTTTCCAATTCCCTTCTCTGGTCCTTTGCACAGCGAAGACTGGCTCTTGCAAGGCTTCTCTCCAGGTTGTCATTTCTGGCTAAGAATGATAACCCTTGGATGAAGAAATTCCTTATTCTTCTACAGGAACTCAGAATTACAGACAAGGCATTATACAGTAATCACCAAGATATTAGGCCGCTTAGCATCAAGTGGCCTAATATTTTATCGAATTTTGAAGGAACGGAAAAGTTATAATGAAATTTCATCAGTCCATTAGGCTGCTTACAGAGTGAGAGGAAGGGGTAGAGGTTAGCACTCAACAAGGAGAGACCTCTAAGTTTGGAAGTTTAATAGGATGTGGTATATATTTTTTGGTCAGCATTCCTACTGCAATTTTTGCCTACTTCATATCACTTTATTGTCCCGTGACCATAATATGGGCCAAGACGGTGATTTGAGTGAACAGATAATAGCAGAGATATGTGCATTGAAGCAATCTGACCTTAAAACAAAGAAGATATCGGATCAGCTGGGTGTGAGGAAGCTTTCAATTCAGCGTTGGGTTGCCAGATTTAACGAAGGTGGCGACCATGAGATTCCGTCTCAGAAAAAGCGCCCTGGTATGCCTATGAAGACTTCTGATTGAAGTTTGACTGTTCTCAAGCGTCAATTACTTTCCAAATGACTCTTGAGAACAGTCAAACTTCGATCATAAGTCTTCTCAGGCATACCAGGGTGCTTTTTCTGAGACAGAATCTCATGGTTGCCACCTTTGTTTTGTTAAATCTGGCAACTCAGCGCTGAACTGAAAGCCCCCTTACACCCAGCTGATCCGATATCTGCTTTGTTTTAAGGCCAGACTGCTTTAATGCACATATCTCTGCTATTATCTGTTGACTCAAATCACCATCTCGGTCCATATCAAGGTCACAGGGGGCAAAAATTAGTTGTGTGAGCACTAACCGAAAAATATATACAGGCAGTCACTGGCTTACAATGGGTTTGGCTTATGACGTTCTGAGGTTATGGAGTTTTAATTTTTTTCATCAGAAATTACTTCCGGGTTTACAATGCTTACAACGCCGATCTGACGGAAGAAATGACTCCAAAAAGGCAAAATAATAAGTATTTGAAGGTTTTTTGATGAAAAATGCAATATTTACATAGTTTTTAATACACCCAAAACATTAAAAGTAAGGTTTTCTTAGGATTTTTTATGATTTTCCGGCTTACAACAAATTTCGACTTATGACGCGTCTCAAGAACGGAACCCCCGTCGTAAGCTGGGGACTGCCTGTACAGGCTCTTATCAAACCTCTAAACACGTGACTTAGAGCTCTCTCCTTGTCGAGTGTCTAAGTTCCACCCCTTCCTCTACGTGCCGTAAGTGTCCTAATGCACTGACAAAATTTCTTCCCAACTTTTCTGTTCCTTCAAAATTCGACAAGATATTATCGTCAAGCGGCCACTGTAGTACCTGCTCCCAGCACTCCAAGTTTACCTGGATGTTCTGGCACACATCCAAGATGGTTCCTGTGGATTAATGTATATTTTACTATGCATATGCTTTCCATGTATTTAATAAATATTGCCTATTGTGAACGCATCCGCATGTGTCGCGCTGTCTACACTCTGCACATGCGCAATACTACTCTTCCTGCTTCTCTTGGTGTGAAATGTATGCCTTGCAGAGCCGCTGTCAATATTTACCTTTTTGCTGCATAGAATAAAGAAATTTATGACTCGGGATATCCTTCTCCCATCCTTCAATCTTCCGTCTTCTAATGCAAGACATCACTACCTATCACCAGTCCCTTTTAATTATATACCTTATCAAAATAAGCGCCTCTCTCTGCAGGGGCTAAAAACTGTCTTAGTGTCTCTAACTGGAAAAGAAAACCCACCCCTTCCTGGTTTACATGACGTCAGGGGGGTGGGCGTATCCTTGGTTTATGTTGGGAGATTTTTCTTGCAAAAAAGTCTCTGAGTTTACAAGGTAGTCATTTGAGGCAGTGTTCCTTGAACACTGCTGCTATGACATCCAATGACTTCAGGTATACTGTATTTTGGAAGGTGATAAGGTAAGTCCCAGCTCCACAGACAGCTTAGTAGAAAACAAAGGGCCTTCTTGATACTGTGGTAATCCTGAGATATCGCTGGGTACAAGAGCAATAATGCTATCTCCCAATCCGGCATAATTCTAGAAGTCACGTTACAGACATGAAGAATAGCAAATAAAAAGCAGTCACTGGTTATTGGTGGGGTTCAGTTCCAATGGCTTGATGATGAGCAAAAATTGCTGATAACCAAAAGGTGTGCTTATTGGAGTCGATAACCAGATTTTGGCATTAATACCCTATTATCAGCACTGATAACAATTATTCGGCAAATTTAAGCAGCAAAAAACCAGATTTTCGGTGCTAGACAAGTGCATAAAACAAGATCACTGATAACAGGGGATTGCCTGTATAGGATCTTGTTTTCCTTATCCTTTGATGTTGAACTCTAATGAGTATCATGAATAGAAGGTAGGTAGGTAAAAACTTGAGTGACTTTACTTTAGACCATTTTTTTATCTGGGTCACTCAGATATTATAATCAGTAAGCTATGCCTTTCCATCACTTATCAGTTTCTTGTGTATGCTCCTTTGAGGATGAATAGCAATAAGCTTTCATAAACAGGTTTTGACGAAGGGAAACCTATTTTTTGGTGATGCTGAGAGTCCTCCAACTCTTGCTTTCCCTAACAAAACTGGAAAGGGAATCTGTGGCAAGTCTTTTTCTTTCACAGACCTGGCACCTGGTGGGAATCTTAGCCAATTTGTGAGCTGTTGCCACACCTGTGAGAGGAGGGTGAAGGAAAACTGGGTAATCACTGTAGGCAAGGGAAAGAATATTCTTGCCTTGAGTTCTTTTATACTCTCACTGCGTCTTTCAAAAGCACTATTCCGGCCAAGACCAACTATGAGAGAATTCTTTGATATTGGTTGGTCTGCCCTATGGATTCCTGGGGGGACTGACTATATGAGTAACTCCTTTGAGGACTCACAGCAGCTACCAAAAATAGGTGTTTCCTTTGTCAAAATCTGTATTTTTTTCCAGTTCACTGATTTTAATATTTAATAAGCTATTCTGAATTTAACATCCCTGCAAACTGAAAAATTTTGACATATTTCAAAGTTTTAACTTTTGATTTGAGAGAAGGTAATATGACTGCATGAAAGGAAAAAGCATAAACACATACATATGCAGCAGCTTAACGTTTCAACTGTCAAATTTAAAAAATGTAAACTGTTCTGTATACACAAATGTGTTTCTAACTCGTATCTTCTTTGCTTTACCTATGTTTAAAAAAATGTACAGCCACAAATGAAATTTTAAAAAATTTACTGTACTTCCAGTTAAGCATTCTCTCTAGGTAAGTGTTAACTGTGATAAATGTTTAAAAAGAATAAATTTTAAAAGTGACGACAAAAGGTAGTGTCCTCTATGGGCACATTAGTAAGGATGTTATTGTTAGTCAAACCACATCACTGGCTTAGTTGGGACTGAATCTTTTCCTACTTGGTGTTGATGAGTCTGTGGATGTCACAGAAATCACTAATACACTGCTCAGGATTCCTGCCAAGCAGCAGAACATATGGTTGCATGTGATGCTCATGCTTCTTCTTCTTCTTCTTATCTGCCTTAATGTGAGGAACTGTGTAAGTATATAATTTCTCCACAATCCATAGCCTATGCTAAAGTGCAAGCATGTATGTAAAACTTATGTAAATGAAGAGTTATCAATAGTTATCTATATAATCAATATGTTGGAAAATGTCTTAACCCTTAAACTCCGACTGGACGTATTTTACGTCGACATTTTTTGTCTCTCAGGTGCCGACTGGACGTATTTTACGTCGACATACAAAAGTTTTTTAAAAATTCGCGGAAAAATACTTTTAAGCCTACCAGCCGAAAACTCTTAAATCACGCGCCTTGGGGGATGCTGGGAGTTAACGGATCAAGGTGTTGTTTTGTTTACAATCGTTACGCAGGCGCGCAAGCGCGAATTTCTTTCTTGCCGCACTAAAAAGTATCTGTGACACATCTCAAAAATTATTTTGTCACTTTGACATAATTTTTGTACCATTTTAAATTAGCCGTTACATGGAATATTATATATGAAAATGTGAGCATTTTTATATACAATACAATACAAAAATACTCATGATTGTAGCTTTTATCAGTGTTGAGATATTTTCATATAAATAACGATAACTGCCAAAATTTCAACCTTCGGTCAACTTTGACTCTACCGAAATGGTCGATAAACGCAATTGTAAGCTAAAACTCTTATATTTTAGTAATATTCAATCATTAACCTTAATTTTGCAACTAATTGGAAGTCTCTAGCACAATATTTCGATTTATGGTGAATTTATGAAAAAACTTTTTCCTTACATCCGCGCAGTAACTCTTCCGAAAAAATCATACATGCGATTGTGGTAATGTTTGCACCATTTTAAAATCAGCCGTTACATAGTTTTATATATATGGAAATGTGTGCAATTTCATGCACAATACAACTAAAAACAACCCATGGTTGTAGCTTTCATCAATTTTGAAATATTTTCATATAAAAAATGATAAGTGACAAATTTTCAACCTTCGGTCAACTTTGACTCTACCGAAATGGTCGAAAAACGCAATTGTAAGCTAAAAAGCTTATATTCTAGTAATATTCAATCATTTACCTTCATTTTGCAACAAATTGGAAGTCTCTAACACAATATTTCGATTTATGGTGAATTTATGAAAAAAATAAAATTTTCTTTACGTCCGCGTGGTAACTCTTCCGAAAAAATCATACGTGCGATTGTGGTAATGTTTGCACCATTTTAAATTAGCCTTTACATAAAGTTTTATATATGAAAATGTGCGCAATTTCATGTAGAAAACAACAACAAATAATTGAAGGTTGTAGCTTTTCTCATTTTTGAAATATTTGCATATATATCACGATAAATAGAAAAAAAACCCTGTTTGGTCAACTTTGACTCTACCAAAATGGTCGAAAAACGCAATTGTAAGCTAAAACTCTTACAGTCTAGTAATATTCAGTCATTTATCTTTATCTTGAAACAAATTAGAAGTCTCTAGCACAATATTTAGATTTATGTTGAATTAAAAAAAAAAAACTTTCCTTCCCTCCGCGCGCGGATTCTCCGCCACAAATCTCCGAAATGCGTACGTCCCATTCTCGGAATATTTGCTCCATTTCATATTAGGCATTTCATAGAGTTTTATATATAAAAATGTGCGCAATTTCATGTAGAATAAAACAAAAAATATTTGAAGGTTGTAGCTTTTCTAATTTCCGAAATAATTGCATATAAAAAAAAAATATATAAAAAAATTCGACATTCGGTCAACTTTAACTCGTCAGATATGGTCGAAAACTGCAATTGTAAGTTAATACTCTTACAGTATAGTAATATTCAATCATTTGTCTTCATTTTGAAAGAAATTGGAAGTCTCTAGGACAATATTTAGATTTATGGTGAATTTTTGAAAAAAATATTTGTTTACGTCCGCGCATTACGAATTCATGCATTATTTTGTGATAATATTTTCTCTGTGTTGCTTTAATCGTTTTACAAAGTGTTATATACCAAAATGATCGCAATTTAGTGTACATTACAACGAAAAAAAAGTAACTTGTTACCTTTAACCGTTAGCGCACAGCGCGATTTGAATACAATTATATATGAAATTTCGTTTTTGCGCTATCATATATCGCATTATTTATATATGATAATGATAATTTTTTTCATTTCTGATGGTTGCATACTAAACTTCAGGCAAAGAAAAAAATGAGCCAAAAATGAACTCTTTATCTTGAAAACTAAGCGCGCTGTGATTAAAAAAAAAATATATATTTTTTCCGCTTCCGCGCTCACTCCGAAACACCTCCGGCACACAGGAGACAATTTTTATTTTACCGCTTCGGCGTTTAAGGGTTAAATGGCTGTTCAATTAAACTTTATACACACAGATCTGCAAATAGGTAAAAGGCACTTGGGATCGGAGTCAATGACAGCAAGTATGTCAACACATATACAGAAGGGTAAATTTAGTGAACTACTGGTAATTAATATTAAAGATCAGCAAGGGAGAAAGCAATGCAAGATTTATATTGTAAGAATAAATGAATAAAATTTTTATATTGAAGACCAGAGCAAATTTTCCTCAGAATGATACTCCAGATGTCATTCAAAAATGGACCAAAAAGAGTAATGACCATTATTCACCACTAGGGGCACTCCTGGACTTGGATGAATATTTAGGAAGGTGAAAGGGAGACTATTCCTTGGGGCATGTCTGGAAATGATATGTTACAACATTATGAGGTAATGGGTTTGTAGAAACTGAATTTTTTGCACAAGACACTGTTTCTGAATGGTACCAAATATGCAGAACACAGAAATGCATGCCAACAGGTTGAAGATATCATGTCTGTACTCAAGACTTCATCCAATTTTAAATGGTACATCCATACCCTGTCAACAGGACACATGTAAAACTTGACAGGAGAGGTTTACATTCCTTAATCTGATTTCTAAAAAAAACAAAAAGCTATAAAATCCTAAATTTTTGTTTGTGGAAGGTAAAGCATCATAAGGCCTTTTGATCACTGAAATGTGATACTGTTTACCGTCCCATTTAGTGTGAAGAGTGATTAACATATATACATACTCATGTACCAGGTGACTCTCCAAAACCAGATTTTTACTTAGTATACTTCATGTATTATTGTTGTATATTATAAAACAAAAAAATAATTATCATGTGCCCTTTGCATTCTGGTAATGGTTACATTCTTAAAATAATCAGCTAATTCTGTTTTACCAGCATCATCGTTGCCATTAGTTACTAAATGAAATGTGATGCAGAGAATCTATTTCTGTTAATTATCAAGGCTGGATTTAAAAATGCAACTTTTACTTATAAATGCAGTAAACTGAATGAAGCAAAAATGTGATTTTGCCAGTTTTGGAAGGTGCTTTTGCCTCTTCAAAAATATTTTGCCGCCTGCACATTATTAGTTTCTTCAGCCATAGATACAGCCTTAAATTTCGTGGTATACTTTCTTAACCTTCATTACAAGAAAGATGAATAAAAATTAATTTTATTTTTATTTATGGAAATCACCAGTTTGGATGAGCAGATTTTTAACAGGTAGATAACTGTAACTCAATTTTTAACAAATATTAGTTAAAGTAACTAACATTGGCAAACAGCTGTTTCTTGATTCAGTTGTTTAAGTCAATACTTGCTGTTGTTTATGCCAGTGTTTTGTAGAGAATAGTACTAAAGGGTTGTTAACTATATGAAATAGTAGTGAATTTTTAGATAAGCCACAAGTCTGATAAGCCTGGTTGAATGTAAGCTAATTTATATATAACCTTCTAAACTTTAGCTTCTAGGATTATTTATTAGTTAAAAGCACTATCAACTGAATCTACAGACACTATAGACAGGCATAAGATGCCTAGCCTAGTGTAATCTAACAAAAAGGATTTAATTGGAACAAGAATGTTGACAAGTTACCGAGTCTCTGCCTACCTAGCATATTATTTTCAGTCATTCACATGTATTAAAATGAATGACTGATTTATAGATTTTAGGCATAATGCCAAGCACTGGGACAACTAAGGCCATTCAGTGCTGAAACAGAAATTGGGGGTGAAAAAGTTTGAAAGGTGTAACAGGAGGAAAACCTCGCAGTTGCACTACGAATCAATTGTTAGGAAAGGATGGAAAGGTGGAAGAAAGACAATATGAAAGGAGGTACAGTAAAAGGAATGAAAGTATTTGCAGCTAGAGGCCGAAGGGACACTGCAAAGAACCTTAAATAATGCTTACATTGCACCGCATGAGGTGCATTGACGGCACTATCCCTCTACAGGGTTCATATTAAAAGATCTAATTCATAAACTTTCATGAATATGCACAATAAATAAAAAATTACTTTACTTAGTAATAACCATAATGAATAACTTGCCAATTCCTGAATTCTTCTCCACTCCACTCAAACTTGTGGTCCCAATGGCGAAATGTTCCAGGAACAAAGTCTGGAATGTACTGATTAAAATCTGCGTTTGGAGTTGTAATTATGACAAGTTTTGGTCTCAATCTCTTGAACACATTGTCAATTAGGTGGGGTAGTTCTGAAGGATACATATGTTCTATTCTGGAATAAAGAAAAGGATATGTCATATTTTTGGAGTGCCTAATGTCACTAGTGGTGCTTAAATTACTGGACATTTTTAGTAAACATAAAAAACACCAATATATACTAATCTGATTTCTAAAAAACACCAATATATACTAATCTGATTTCTAATAAGTGTCTCATTGACAGTATTTATGATAAAGGCAACAGGGTAACCTTTTTTATAAAATACAGTAATGCCTCCACAGTAATTCCTACACAGTAATAACTACAGTAACAATTATTTCTTGCTACCAATGCCAGGGAGATCCTTCCTCCAAAATGACTTCAAGAAGGAAAGGAAATGAAGGAAGGAGTAGCAAAGACAAAACATCCACAGTTGACGTTCCTGCTTCAAGGAGTGAAGAAAAAAAAATCATCACTGAAAAAAACTTAAGTCTAGAAGGAGAACACTAAAGACATCCTTCCTGGTAACACATCCTTCTCAGATCCTCTACTGTCATGTGATCCCTGAAGTCATGAAGAAATCTGTAACATTGATGGGTATTGGGAGCTCAACAGTAAAAAGTGAAATGTTCCTTTAACCAGCCCTAAGAGCCAAAAAAAGGCTCTTCTAAGGCTGGAAAAGCTTCATCCTGACAAGTAGTAGATCACATTGATTAAAAAAACTCTGCCATAAAAATTTTGACTCACTTGGTTGAAAAGAATGACTCCCTTGAATGCATATGACAGCTAACCACTGGAAAATAGGTGATTCTCTGAAGGATGACTTTGCCTCAAAAGATGTCACCAGAACTAACCAAAACAGCACATAAATCTACAACTGTTGAGCAGAAGTTTAACTTCAAGGACAAAAAGTTGCCAGAGATCTGATATGTTCACTAACAAACAACCAGTGTTACAAGGCAGCTATCGCTGAAGTAGCACCTGCTACTAACCTGATTTGAACAAAAATCCGCAATGACCAATGTCCGGTTTCTTATGGCACAGGACGTACAAGAATGAACATCGAAACTGCTGAGAAGTGGCTGATACCATCGGTGAGTCTAAAGTAAATATGTGCTTTTAGATGTCTAAGACTGGCATTAAATGCATATAATGGAGGTTTTTAGCTGTGCTTCAGTTCTTGCTGGGAGCAGATGACAGTGGTTAGCAACGAAAGAGCTGTATGAATACGTGATGACAGGTGAACTGAGAAGTAGGTACTAGAAAAGAATTACTGTAGCCAGACTGAAATCCACAAAGCATTCTCACTGAGGCCGAAGGTCCTGATGCTGTTACAAAGCTTGGCTGGAGCCTGAGCTTGAATTAGTAAAACTGCTGGAATTGAAAGCTTTAGAGGAGACAAGACCAAGGATGGAAGGAGAATTGAGGTTAGGTGCAAGAGCTCCATCAGGAGCTTGTCCTAGACACTGCAGACAGTTGACTGGACACTGATGAATGGTGATCAACCTTGGTGACACCTGAAGCAGAGGAGTGGTTGCGTGAAAGGGCCAACAGCTGGGAATGGAGACTGGCTAGCATCAAGAACAAATTTGGGCACTGGCTTAAGGTTAGTGATGAGCAAGTGACTGAAGGTGATTGTGAGGCCAAAAAAACCGAAGTAAGGAAGACTATGACAGGCAGCAAAAGCGGGAAAGGGGCAGAAATAGAAGTGTGGCTAACTCACCAAGAAACGGGCATGAAACTGAAATGGATACTACTGCTAGTAAGAAAGACTGGACAGCGAATGGATGACCAACACGCAGTTGGACATATGAGCAGAAGACATAGACAAGACTGCGGAAGGATTTAATCATGCAGAGAAATGGGATATGGAACAGGATGTGAAACAGGCCATTTTGTACCAGGAAGACTCAGTAAGTGTCAAGAAGCAGAAGCACAGCAACCGAGAGGCAAAGGCAGGATTGCTGATACCAACAAGAACAAGGCTGGCTCCATGCAAACTAGAAAGCTGATTGCATGTCTTTGATTAGAAACTGACATGCAATTGCTTGAAGAAGCCTGAAGGGGAGTGTGGGAGGTGGAAACCTAGGAGAAGGATGGAGAATTAGCAGAAGAGACTGGTGGCAAGGGGAGACAGGAAACAAATTGCTTGTTACCAGGAACTAAGAGAAGAGCAGCTTAAAGCCCTGAAAAAGCACCAGGTTGTGCCAAGCAATGACAAAACCTCTACTAATGTCAAGCTGCCAATTGGGAACTGGAATTCAACAATAAAACAAAGAACCACAGAAAAATCTGACAGAAGAAATTCTAACCCCTTTAGTGGCAATAACTCATCCTACCATTGCAAAGTTGCAGTTGATTAGAGAACAATCCTGTCAAGAAAATACCAATTGCGGAAACAAAAAAGACTTGGAAAAGTTACATTATGTAAATTCTTTCGCAATTCTAACATCTATAAGTTCAGTGCTTCCATGGAAAACTTACATCTAGAAGTTACAGAACAAAGAAACCTGATGGACCAACAACCTGTTAAAGTATTTCTTGCATGACACAAAAAAGAAATGGCAAATGAAAATGTGATAAATTTTCTACCTCACCGGGTATTACTGATTAGGCCCATTCAGTGCATCTACGCTAGGACTGGACAACTGTTAATCATATGTTTTCCTTCTTTCCCTTCTTGGACTGCCTGGATTGATTTACAGATGGTCTATGCCTATGCATGGTTTTACTATGATTTCTTTAGGAGTGTGACGAGAAGGGTTCACTCACCCTTTAAATGTAGCTTCATGTTAGACACAAGAATATACCCGAACAAATTTTATCGCACATCTCAAGATGAATAGAATAAATATGAATGCTGATGAATACTGCAGGGAAAAAAAAATCCAGAAGACTCCTTCCCTCTGAAGAATTATTAAATCTTAAATGACTCTAAGAGTCTTATGAAAATAAAATTAGAAAACAAGACAAAAACACGATGCCTGATTTAATTGAATTAAATTTTTACTACTTTTTTACCAATCAAAACAGGTAAAGGTTTATGGTTTTCAGAACACACACACACGTATCACCACTAAAGCTTGAAAATTTCTTAACATGATGGTTATCAAAAGAAACATCTTTTGGACAGACAAAAGAAACAAACAAATTTCAAACGTCAAAAGCACTATATATGTCATTTAAGGAAATGAATGGTATAATTGTCACTTACGAAAATGAATGATGCAAATAACAGGTGCTGCTAATCATGACACAATGAATAACATTCAAGGCAAAGTGGTCAAAACCAGCCTGCTCAATGTCAAGTCTGTTTATACTACCTGTACATTATTTAAACAAAAGTAATGCAATAGTAGCATAAAGTAGTTATATGATAATGCCATCAAATAAAAATTCGATGAAAATTATATAAACTCAGAATTCAGAAGAACAAATCTTAAACAAAACCTTCTCTTTAATGAGGTGAATTGTTCTCATACATACCCATTAGTATTCCATAAAAATATTACTCCTCCCAACCAATCCAAGTTACATATTGTTCAAACTATGCAGAAAGTGACCAGTTCTCAACACCACAGGTAGTACTTAAGAGACTCACATGCATGCTTAGATTGGTAGAGAGGGACACTTCTAGTATGCTGTGTCTGAAGAGGACTGCTACTGAAGACTGGGCTAATGTAAAATAATGGAGTTTTAGCTGATAAAATTAATCTTATATTTTTAAACCACACTTTTCTTAATGTACTGAAGCTTACTGTCCACTTCTAATCTCAGAATTTAAAAAAAAAAAAAAAAAAAAAAAAAAAAAATTCAATGGTACACACTATGATCTATAATTGCATTTACAAAGCAACTGGGGCCAACTCCTTATAAATGAGAACTTACAGCTCAATCATGGTAACAACCTGGGCATCCTTCATTACAGGATTGTATACAGTTGCATCACCACAAACAGCTTTCACAGTGAGGGGTTCTGTTCGTAACATAATGAAGTCCCCTAACATTGGCTTCAAATGATGGATATTGTCCTGCAAACCACACAATCATTAACTTTCAATCCAATAAACAAAGTACACAAAATGAAGAGAAGCCCACATTAGATTAAATATGAGCTTGTATTTCTTCAATTAATCAACTAGCATATGTGAAACCAACAACTATATCTAAGCTTATAACTTGAGGCTAATTCTTGTAACAAATCATCAACTGGACCTCAAACAATACTGTAGCATAAAGTATTCATCATATATATAATATTAAAGCTAGCATTCCTGCTCCATAAATGTCAGAAATTTTAAAAATAATTTGTATTTTTCCTAGGTACACAACTCAAAGCCTTTCATTTATAGAGTACCATAACAAACAGACCAAATTCAACACCTGGTGACATCATCATTCACATGAAAATTATGCCATTTCTGTTGAGTCTTGCTGAGCTGTTAATAGAAGTTACCTTGTAGCAGAAAGAAATAAAAAAAAAATTACTAATAGAGGACACTTGAAGGAATCACTCAGCCTCACCTGTAGTGGACAAAATTAGCATCATCTATCTTTGGGTGAGGCTTGTCATTCATCTCACTGCTACACACTGATCATAGTATATTGGTTACTGGTCCTTCGGAGAAGGCTAAACAGCTTCATTGAACCTTTGAAGCTAAGTGGTCAGCTGAGGATGTCCCTCTTCCAGATACTTGTCATCCTGAACCTATTCTATAAAGTTTACATTTAGCTTTGGAGATGTTAAGAAGATTCTTCATTATCTTGACAGTTGGGGTAGAGAAGATCCTGATGGTTTCTTTCCTTTGTTTTTCAAATAAGTTTTTAGTGTTATCTCCCCAGATTAGTAAATTCTATTTATTTTTAGGGCGGTCAAAATAATATCTCTGCGGATAAGTGTGAGCTTAGTAAATACAGTGCTTGCTCTAAATATATGCCTATCTGCAGACTGCAGTAACCACAGCCCAATTTCCATTTTCCGTGTGCTCTCCAAAGTTGCAGAAAAACTGATTTTTAAGCTTATATAAGTATATGGAATCTAAAGGTTAGCTGATAGTCCACATGGATATAAGAAGCAGTTAGAAACTTGCAATGCCATATGCAAGTTAACCTTAATAAGGATTTTGAGTGGAGAGTAATTCAAATAATTTAAATTCTGCTTTCAATATAGCAAATCACAGGGCACTTACTTATAAATACAGAATCTTGGAGTGGGTGGATATGTCTTAGGATTACTTCAAGATTTCCTTACCGGTAGACAGCAGCAAGTTGCTACTGATGGGATCTTTAGTGAAGCAAGACTTATTGTGTCACGAGTTCCACAGGGTAGTGTTCTTGGTCTGCTGTTATTTTCAGCGTATACAAGTGTTAAGTTTCTTTGCCTGGAAAACAAGCTTGTTCAGTATGCCAGTGCTGCAAAGCCTCCACTTCCAAGAAATAAAGCTGCCCTTGGCTGCAATCATGGCATGGAGCTGATTAGTGAATGGTGTGGTTGGTGGGGTATGAGGTTGAACTCTCGTAAAATGAAAACTATTGATTACCAGATCTTGTACATGTTTTCCATCCCATCCTCCCCTTCCGGTGGATCGCAGCCAACTGAATGAGTCTGAAGCTTTAACTAGTCTTGGTGTTGCTTTTGAGTCACATCTTACCTTTGAGAAACATCTGATGAAAGTGTCAGCAAAGACCACACAGAAGAGTTCTTGTTTTTCTATGGCAATTTATCAATCTCCTGCTGGCATGGAAGATCATACTTCTATGGTACTTATAAAAGTTAATTCCTCACCTTCACAAATAGTCTGATCATGTAAGGATTGTAATACACACCTGGTGGAGAACAGGTGTACTAGACCAGGGGTTCCCAGGCTTTTCTTAGTATGACCCCATTCAGCACTTTCACATGTTCTGTGCGACCCCTGATAAAATTATACATATGCATACTAAACAATTATAATCTATCATTTATTTTTTTCTCTCAACAAGATGAGACTACTAGAACTGTTACTCTACCAAACATTGAATTTAACATGATACTTCGTACCCCTGGCTTCGGTGTTTTGTACACCCATTCCCTGGGGGTGCCTCAGTGACCCCACCAACCCTTAGACCTGTCTGTGACCCAACATAATGAGCATTCTCACCCCACTTGGGGTTCCGGCCCCTGATTTGGGAACCCCTGTGCTAGACGGTCATTTGATCGTTTGTTTAAATGCTGACTCGCCTACTGGAGCAGAAATATAAGCAATCTTTAACAGTAGGTAAGATTCATCCCAAATAAACGCATCTTAGGGGTGGAGTTCTGCGTTACCTATGTTTGGGGTTCTATTATTAATAGATGCTTCCAAATGAGGTTTGTGGGATGGGGGCCCATATTCTGTACCCAGTACCTTTAGGCCAATGGTCCTTGAAGAAAATACACTCCACTCTGCCTGACAAGACAGTTTGCTCAAATGATGTTTATATGGTCCGATGGCATAATTTAGAACTGTACACATTTCCTCCCTTCTCTTTAATCATACCAGCTCTGCTGATTAATCAACACACATGCAATTGCCTCAACAAACATGATTTCAGCATCTTCTCAAGTTCTTAGTACATCTGCTTTCTAGACTGAGACTGTTGCATCAGCCCCAATCCTGTGATTTCATCAGACCTTAAACAGCCTACATTTACATGCTGGAGGCTACCAAGCAGGGTCTTATAAAAACTGTTTTCAAGTCAAGCTGCTGAAGTCAATGCCAACTCTGCTAACAGTCTGTCAACAAACTACACAAGTCAAAATAACACAGTATGGGAGATATTCCTTTTCCACTTGGCACTGTAGGAGAGGGATTAATCCACCCTGTGCCATTACTCCTCAGATAGCAGATGTCTTAATGCTGTTCAAAAAGTCTTTCAGTCTTAGCTATTACTAATCACAGGCTACATGTCAGCCCTATCACATGTTCCTCTAGACCAGGTTGCTGGGCTAATCTATTAAGCTGTGAAGGATGTGAGAGTTTTGAGACGTATAAGCCCTCCTGGAAACATCAAAGCTCCATCATAAGATACATTCCATCTTTAAAAACATCTTTCAGGTATGACTTACAAATCCTTAGGAGGAAAATTCCATTAATGATTTGTCTGTTACTGACGACCTTCTTGGTAACACCTGCTTCTCTAACTGGTTTTGTGGCTGAAACCAAGTTTTTACTGTCAAACATTTCACCCTCTCCTTTTTTAGTTGTCCCCTGATTACCAGAAGGACTGGGGGGTAAAAAAAAAAGATCCACTCATGTCCAGTGAGAACAAAGTGAATATATATTTGGATGACTAAACCTTTTAGAAAAGGGGGTTGGAGGGTCAAGAATAATTTTACATACAGGCACACATGTCAGGAACTTGTAAAATACTACATCTTACTGGCTTAGGCAAGCTATACTGAGGCTTATCAAAATGCTACTGAATCACAGGAATAAAATTAAAGTCCAGGTTAATGATATCTTGACAGTATCCACATCACTGACCTTTTGAGTCAATATGAAAATAAGACACTATTATTATCTATACCCTTTTGAAATCCTCTAATACTTCTGCAAAATTCAAAAATGATATTGTTAAGATACAATAAAGTTTGTTCATACTTACCTGGCAGATATATATATAGCTGTATTTCTCCGAAGTCCGACAGAAATTTCAAAACTCCCGGCACACGCAGTGGTCGGCCAGGTGGTTAGTACCCATTCCCGCCGCTGGGAGGCGGGAGTCAGGAACCATTCCCATTTTCTATCCATATTTTCTATTCCCACTGTCTCCTGAGGGGAGGTGGGTGGGTACTTTGATTATATATATCTGCCAGGTAAGTATGAACAAACTTTATTGTATCTTAACAATATCATTTTGTTCATGAAACTTACCCAGCAGATATATATATAGCTGAATCCCACCTTTGGAGATGGGGAGGGACAGAAAAGGATTTTAGGAAACACATTGCGTGCAGATGATTGACATCTTGGTTCCTTACCTGTTAGCATAGCTGACTTCGTGATTATTGTCACCCAAGTCTGCTACTGCTTTACTAGTCTCCAGCAAGGTAGTGACCTATGTAGCTGGCGAGTTCTAGATGATCTGTCAACGGGAGCATGACCACAATGTGACTAGACCATATTGACCATACCATGAGGGCTAAGAAGTAATATATATCACCACCTGACCAACCTAGCCAAAGTTAAGGATATCTACCTAAGGCTTAAGGATTGAGAAGACCGTCACTAGCGGCCGACCCAATAAACATAATTAACAACTCTTCCTAACCATTTTCTATAGGATAGGAAGAGTGATACTTCTTGCCCCCAAGATTGTGTCTGTAGACACGTATGGCCCCAGCGAGCAGCAAATCTTATATGTCGTCTTCACATCCCGCAGGTATTGTGAAATGAACACAAAGTTGCTTCGCTAAAATGTGGCACTCAGGATGATACTGAGTGCCATGCTCTGTTGAAATGCTTCCGAGGCAGCGCCCTCACCTCGTGAACATTTAGTTAAAAGATTTCAAATCTTTGTCCAAACATGACGAATGAGCTTCTTTAAAAGAACTCATCAACAATAACGCCAGGGTGTTCTTCGACCTGGGCAAGTCTGGTCTTTTTACGAAACACCGCAGATTGTCCGAAGGACCTCCACTTTCTTTAGTTTTAACTAGATAAAACTTGAGGGTCCTGACAGGTCACAGGACTCTCTCTGTTTCTTGCCTAATAATCCATAGCACCCCTTGATTTCCAAGCTTCTGGGCCAAGGATTAAACAGGTTTTCATTCTTTGTAAAAACAAAAGGCTTAGAGAACACACCGCATTATGTCCTCTAAAGCCAAATCCTCTGATGATGTATTAAACCTCACTAACCCTCTTTGTCTTATCTAGAGTGGTTAGAATTTTGGTCACATACAAAAAGTTACACAGGAAATATTCTACAATTTCGAGATTTCCACAGACCTCATAGATCGTAAAGGGCTTTGCTGTTTGACAGATCCAAATATCTGAGCGTAAAGGCCGCCAACAACCTACTTCCGTAGTCTACAATAGTCGAGACTGCTAGTACATCCCATTCTTCCGACGGAAAGGGAAGATGGTAATGTAATTCACAAAGGTCGAGGTGGAGGAAAAACCATTCTTCCTGCCCTATCTCCAGAAACGGCCCATTCCGATTGGTACACTGCAAGATAGGCAGAACTGCTTTATCTTGGTAATGACACTAGCCATTAGTCTTGAAAAACCTCTTATCCTGGTCACTTTCTTGACAGTCTGAACGCAGTCAGACTCAGAGCCGAACGGTTTAGAGATACCTCTCGAAGTGAGGCTATTAGAGTAGCCCACGACTTTTGACATACTTCTAAGGAAAGAATACTCAGACGTCAGTAGTTGCTGCCATCAATAGAGAAGCTTTGCACGGACGTCCTTCAATTGTGTAGCTAACCTCTGGAGGATCGATACGTTCCGTGCCTGTGGCCATCAATGGCTCTTTCTTCTTGAGATGTGAGAGAGCTGTGGAATTGTCAGAGTTGATCTGAACCACTCGGCCAAAACTCATTCTTCGAGGAACTGGAGAGTCAACCAAATTGCTTCCAATTCTTTTAGATTATGTGGCAGGACCTCTGTACCTCTGTCAGGATGCCTGGCACCATCTCACTATCACCTGAGGTGATCATTGAACTACTGAGAGATGTTCAGAATCATTACTCGATCTTTGATGTTACTTCAGTTTTCCGGAAGTACAAAACTGTAGAGGTCTGAATTGCAGTCCTTTCAGGGAAAAGAAGCTTCTCCAGCGAGGAAATGGTCCCCAGCAGATTCATCCATTACCTCTCTTAAGCATGCTTCCTTCCCTAAGAAGGCTGCGCTCTCCATAATTAGGAGAGCATTATTATAATGCTATGCTGCGGTAAACTCGTACAGAATTCTGTTACAGTGCAGTAAACAGCACCAAAAAGCCTAATAGATATCTCTGTTAAAAATTGTTTCGCAAACGAAGGCAATGTTTATTCAATGCATGTTAGAATCTCCCTCAATCCTAGGCAAAGTCCGTGATTGTAGGGCAGAGATACGGTTCGTCAATCAATCCCGCGGGAGAGAGACACTTAACAGACAGCACATAACAGCAAGCTAGCTGATACTGAGTTGGTGACTTGGTGTACAGTTACAGCAGCTTACGTTCACCTTCTCGCAGTATTATGCCTGAGTTGCCAGCTACTCCATATTACGAAGGAATAGATTTTTCATTATTTGAACAGCACAAAACTCTCAAGCTGGCATATTTAAGCGAGACAGAATCCGCTAAATACAGAAGCTGATTTTGTGTTGTCATAACACTACGCTTAAATAACCAAAAGCTAAATTGGAAACTCCTGGAAGGTTGCAGGGAGTACCGATTTAATATACTGCGTCATCTACAACGACAGCAGCTATCAATGGTCATCTCGCACTACTCTGCCTGAGTTACCAGCTACTCTATTCTACGAAGGAATAGGTCTGTTACTATTATCGATTAGAAGAGAATTCTCAAGCAGGCATATTTAAGCGAAACCGAATACGCTAGATGCAGAAGCTGAGTTGGTGTTGTTGTAACAATACATTTTAGCGTTGTCCTTACACCGGAAACTCCTGGAAGTTTGCAGGAAGGACCGATTAAGTACACTTGGAATACGAGTCCTTTCGGTTACTATCCGTATCGGTAATTACGATGTGCGTATATGACTTGATCCATACAGTAGTAATATAACGCAAAGATAAAATACATAAGTATTGTAATCACTTGGACAGTTAATTCTCTACTACATTCTTTCTTCTGCAAGGAAGAGAGAGAGTGAAAATATACTGTATTCGTTCTTCCAAACGAACGAATTAAAATTATTCGAGGAATCTTCTCAAGTGAAAACCGAGGACCGAAAATGACAGTTCAAACTTCTTATGTTATTGTACCTAAACTTCATACTATTTCGTGGAAGAGACTCTGACTAATGAATGAGAGCTCTTCCGATGGTAGTCCATTTCATCAGGAGTTCGCGCAACTTTTGTTGACGAAAGGAGAGACCTCCTTGGAGCGTCAACCAGACTGGAAAAGTCACCTTATTCCGATGCGAGAATTCTTACACCGATATGTTTACTTGTATCCCACCCAATGCCTGCCTTGCCGCATAGTCTTGACAGAGGCTGGGCAAAAGAAGTCTTTCTTTGCGCTTTTCTCGACTCCATCCAATCTTGAACCTTTTTTAAAAGCTATTTTCGTTGAAAGAGACTTCTTCATTTTAACAATTATGATATTGTTAAGATACAATAAAGTTTGTTCATACTTACCCGGCAGATAAATATATATATAGCTGTATTTCAGAGAAACACAGCAATACATACATCCGCCGGGCAAGTTTTATGAACAAACCAGGAATCTTGTCGGTTTTCGATAACGAAAACTGAGAAGGAGGATAGCGAGGAGCCACAGGTTGGAATTCGTCTCCAACTGAAGCTTGAAGCAAACGAACCAATACCTGATAATCAGACGAAGCTGACGAAGGTGGTCCTCGTCAGTTTCTTCTGACATCCTACTAAGTCGTCCTTCTTCTATATGAGCGGCAGAGGGGACTCCTGAAGACGGTGATATAAGTCCTTTCGATTCAATCCTTGATGAAGATTGCTGTTGTGACGTAATAGGTGCTTTCTGAATATTAGTCACTAAAAATTCCGATATAGAGGTAATAATTTCTTGCACTCTCTCGATGGGAGTCTCTACGAAAGTCAGATTGTTGACGAGCTTCCAGACAAATATCACGTTGTGATCCTGAAGAATGTCCACAAAGCGTCCATTCGAGCGTCACGCTCAACGTCCATCCGAGCGTCACGCTCAGCGTCCAGCCGAGCGTCACGCTTGACATCCAGCTGAGCGCCACGCTCGGCGTCCAGCCGAGCGTCACGCTTGGTGTCTAAATAAGCGTCCAGCTTAGCATCTATAGAAACGCCACACTTGTAAACACCACGCTCCCTCAGGGTCGAACTAGGAGCGTCGAGTATCTCAGCTTGCAACCCACCTTGGTTTGCAACAAAAATAACGTCAGTTTACGGATAAAGAGACACCCTATAATAAGAGAGGGGAACCCCTTGAATAGTAAGGAGAGCTTTCTTCCTCTCGATATAAGAATCTTAAGGAGGAAGTTTCTCATGTTTTTTACATAACAGCAGGTGAGACGCACTAATCTAGAAGGCGTAGCAACCGGTGAAAGAGAAGAGCGATCCGCAGTTGCGGGAGACCGCTTAGATCTTTTAATGGCAATATATCATCTTTTCTTCTAGGACGCGGTTCTGCCTGTCTCCCAGTCGGCAACGAAGCAAGTCGATGTTGCATCAAACGGATGACCCTCTTTTCTAGAATGTTCCTTTTCAGGTGAAAAGCTGATCCTATGAGAAGGAGAGGAGCGAGAGAAAGCCCTATTCCTTCTCACCTGTCCCTTCACAGCTCTATTCTTGGAGCGACAGGGGGGTTCAAAGACGTCATCGTCTGATGACGTCCTGGTTCTCTTTTGAGGCGTCCATGCAGCAAAACTCTCAGGTGACGACCGCAAAGCAGCAAAAGAGAAAGGACGTGAAGCGTCCTCTTCCCTGAGATCAAAGACACAGGCCTCCCGTGCGTTCTACCTTGCATCTTTGATCTTTTTTGCGGCGGAGAGTAGTCACGTATAAAGGCGAAGCCCGTAAAGCAGAAGGAGCGCAAAGAGGTTCTGCGTGCTCCTCTAAGAAACTACTGACGATGGCCGCCTGTGCGACATCTAACGTCTTTGTTCTCTTCAGAGGACGCAAGCATCTTCTCATGCTCCAACTACTGTTCGAGGAAGACGCCTCTAAGACGAAAATCCCTCACGGAGGGAACGCGCACGAACACACTCTTTTGCAGCTTGTGGCTCGTACAGGTTCTGCTAAAGGGACGCCAGATCAATGTGGAGACCCCGTAAACCTCCTTCGGCTTTCGACATGCCCTCTCCCTGGTCCTGGGAGTCCGACAGAGGTCCAGGCCTAGAGGTATTACAGGGCCGATCTGACGCTCCCTCTCGACGAGAGAGAGGACGTGAAGCGTCCTCTTCTCTAAATCTTCTTTTTTTAGAGGGCGCGAGTCCTTCCCAGAGCTCCAACCCCTGTGCGGGGAGGACGCCTCGGAGGACGAGAAGCAATCTCTCATGATCCGTTCTCGTGCATTATTTTTTGGCAGCCTGGGGATCGTCTACAGGTTCTGCCGAAGGGACGCCAGATCGGTGGGGGTTCCCCGTAACCCTCCTGCGGCTTTCGCATGTCGTCCTGGGGCCTGGGCCTTGGAAGTTCGACAGAGGTCCAGGCCTAGAGGCATTATAGGGCCGATCTGACGCCCCCTCCACAACACTGGGGGCACTACACTTCACAACACTGATTGGAAAGCGAGCACTTTAGATTCCAAATTACGAATGGAATCCACAATAACAGAAAAGGGCATTCTTTCGTAGACATAGCCTAATGGCTCGTAGGCCAAACTACAGGGTTAGGCAAAACAAAGTCTACAGAAAGGTTAGTAGGTTCATTACCCTGACTTCTGTTTACTAATGCAGTTTCTTGAGGAAGACCCCGTGATTCAATCCCTCTCTAATTTGCGTACATACGAATTATCTGTCTTCCCTTCAGAATCAGTCAAACTCTCACACGTCTTACATCGATCTTTCAATAAAGAAAAAACGTTCTCAACCCCCGTGCATACCAAATGAGGATTTACCGACACTTTCGGTAGCCTCACCTTACTTGTGCAGACAACACAGTCTGAAACTAGCCGAACTAGATTCAGACAAGTTAAACAAAGGTTAATTAAATTACGATAGCGTATGCCTAGCCACACATCCAAGTCAATCATTCAAAAGATAATTAGGATACTTAAGCGGCAATGGAGAATCAAAATCCTGGTCGGAGGTAATGAAAACAGGTGTTTTCATTACGAGCGACAGAAAAAATCTGGATAGAAAATGGGAATGGTTCCTGACTCCCGCCTCCCTGTGGCGGGAATGGGTACTAACCACCTGGCCGACCACTGCGTGTGCCAGGAGTTTTGAAATTTCTGTCGGACTTCGGAGAAATACAGCTATATATATATCTGCTGGGTAAGTTTCATGAACAAATGAGAGATTTACTTCATGAGTCCCTACACATCTTTTCTTTTAGCCCTATTGTTGACCCTGGTCAAACAGTCTCTTCTTACTAAGGCTAATGAAAGCACCCCTCAAGAATCTTCCATCACATCCAACAGGCATTTAATCACAATTTTTAGCATGAAACTCTGGGATATCTATATCCATGTTAGATAAATAAGGTGAGAATATTTTCTATATAGGTTCAATTATGAAGTTCTGACCAGTACAAATCATAAACGTGATATTGTAATGATACAATTAAGTTTGTTCATACTTACCTGGCAGATATATATATAGCTGTATTTTTCCGAATCCGACAGAAATTTAAACATTTACGACACACGCAGTGGGAGTCAGGTGGTTAGTACCCATTCCCGCCGCTGGGAGGCGGGTATCAGGAACCATTCCCATTTTCTATTCATAATTTTTATTTCCACTGTCTCCTGAGGGGAGGTGGGTGGGTACTTGTTATATATATCTGCCAGGTAAGTATGAACAAACTTATTGTATCATTACAATATCATTTGTTCATGAAACTTACCTGTCAGATATATATATATAGCTGAATCCCACCTTTGGTGGTGGGAGTAGACAGAATAGAAGATTTTAGGAAACATATATATGCAGATAATTGATATCTTGGTTCCTTACCTGTTAGCATAGCTGACTTCGTGGTTACTGCCGCGTAAGTCTGCTTGTGCTACTAGAGTTGCCAGCAAGGTAGAGACCTATAAAGCTGGTGCACTCCAGATGATCTGTCAACAGGGGCGAGAACACGACGTGACTAGACCATTGACCATACAAATGAGGGCAATGAAGTAAAACCAAACCACCTGGCGTAGCCTACCAAAAGTATCCCACTTAGACTAAGCTAATGGAAGGGAGATCCGCCGCAGGCGGTCAACCCCACAACCATAACACAAGTTAAAAACTCCCCTAACCATTAAAGGATAGGATGAGCGCTACCTCCTGCCCCCAAAACAGTGTCTGCAGCGACGTATGGTCCGAGCGAGTAACAATTTTCGTATGTTGCTTTCACCTCCCGCAGGTAGTGTGAAGCGAACACCGAATTGCTTCGCCAATAAGTGGCGCCCAAAATATCTTTGATTGCCATATTTTTGTGAAAAGCCACCGAAGTAGCAATAGCCCTCAACTCGTGGGCTTTCACTTTCAGAAGCTCCATGTCACTTTCACTACACTTTTCATGGGCTTCCTTAACCGTACTTCTTAAGAAGAACTGGTTTTTTCACAGAGCACCACAAGTTCTCCGAAGAGCCTCTGCATGCTCTGGTTCTCTGCAAATAAAACTTGAGAGCCCTGACAGGACAGGACTCTCTCAGCTTCAGGTCCCACTAGCTCCGACAACCCTTTGATCTCGAACGTCCTCGGCCAAGGGTTGGAAGGGTTCTCGTTCTTGCTAAGAACGTAGGACTTAAGGAACAAACTGCACTATGATCCTTGATACCCCAATGTGCTTGTTATGACTTGAATTTCGCTAACCCTCTTCGCCGCGCCAGAGCGGTTAGGAAAATGGTCTTCTTAGTAAGATTTCTAAGCGAGGCTAAATGGAGCGGTTCAAATTGACTCGACATGAGAAACTTAAGTACCACGTCTAAGTTCCACGATGGTACTTTCGGTTGGAGAACTTTCACAGTCTCAAATGATCTAATGAGATCATGAATGTCTCTATCATTCGCTAAGTCGAGTCCTCTATGCCTGAAGACCACAGAAAGCACGCTTCTGTAGCCTTAAATCGTGGGAACGGCTAGTTTCGCTTCTTTCCTAAGGTGAAGAAGGAAATCTGCTATCTGGCTCACAGAGGTTGAGGTGGAGGAAATGCCCTTCTTTCTGCACCAACTTCTAAAGACAGCCCACTTTGATTGGTAAACTGCGATTGAGGAGGGCCTCCTTGCGGTGGCAATCGCCGTTGCCACAGGTCTTGAAAACCCTCGCTCTTGGCCCAACTTTTTATTTGAATAGGTCTTGAACGCAGTTCAGAACGGGTCAGAGCGGGGAGGTTTTTGTGGTACCGTCTCGAAGTGGGGCTGTCTGAGTAGATCTTTCCTTAGGGGCAGAGTCCTTGGAAAGTCTACCAGGAAGGACATCACCTCCGTGAACCAGTCGACCGCTGGCCAGAAGGGGGCGATGAGGGTCATCCTCGCTCCTTCTGATGCAGCGAACTTCCTCACCACTTCCCGGAGGATTTTGAATGGGGGAAAAGCGTAAATGTCTAGTCCCGACCAATTCCACAGTAGGGCGTCTACTGCCACTGCTCCCGGGTCTAGAACTGGGGAGCAATACAGCGGAAGTCTCTTCGTTCGTGAAGTTGCGAAAACGTCCACATGAGGAACGTCCCCACCAGGTTCCAATAATAGCGCCTGGCATACTTCCTGATGAAGGGTCCATTCCGTCGGCAGAAGCTGTCCTTGCCGACTGAGAAGGTCCACTCGCACGTTTTCCACGCCTGACACAAATCTTGTCAGAATCGTGACGTTTTGCGACTTCGCCCAAATCAGGATATTTTCCCGATGGCGAACAGAGAAGGAGAGTGAGTTCCCCCCTGTTTCCTGAGGTATGCCAAGGCTTTGGTGGTTGTGGTCCGAGTTATCTGACCCCACTTTGTTGGAGACTTCCTCTTGGAAGAACCTTAGAGCAAGGTAAACCGCTGAAAGTTCTTTTTAGATTGATGTGCCAGGACACCTGTTCCCCTCTCCAGGTGCCTGACACTTCTCTCCCTCCAGTGTTGCTCCCCAAACCCGTGGAGGACGCGTCGGAGAACAACACTAGGTCGGGGTTCCGAAGCTTGAGCGAAAGTCCTTCCGCAAGCTTCTTTGGATCCAACCACCATTTGAGGTGCTTTTTCACTTCTTCCGTCAAAAACAAGACCTCTTCTAGATCCTGTTTGCGTGACCAATTGCTTGAGAGGAAGAACTGAAGTGGTCGGAGGTGCAACCTTCCCAGAGAAACAAACTTCTCCAGTGAGGAAATGGTCCCCAGCAGACTCATCAATTCCCTCACCGAGCATGTTTCCTTCCCTAGAAAGGCTGACACTTTGTCTAAGGCATTGAAGTTGTCGCCCCTCCTGGGACGGAGAAAAGCCCGAAAAGCCACTGAGTCCATCTGAATCCCCAGATAGACTAAGGATTGAGAAGGAGTCAGATGCGACTTTTCGAGATTCACCAGAAGTCCCAGGGACCTCGCTAACGACAGAGTCGTGTAAAGGTCCTTCAGACACCGGTCTTGCGATGAGGCTCGAATAAGCCAGTCGTCTAGGTAGAGAGAGATCCTTATTTCCGCAAGATGGAGCCACCTCGCAACGTTCTTCATAAGAACGGTGAAGTCACCATCGGCGCCGTGCTGAGACCGAAGCAGAGTGCCCTGAATTGGAAAACCTTCCCTTTCAGGACAAACCGCAGGTATTTTTTCTTGATCGGGGGATGGATGGGGGACGTGAAAGTATGCGTCCTGAAGGTCTAAAGAGACCATCCAATCCCCCGGTCTTAAGGCTGCAAGCACGGATTGAGGTGTCTCCATCTTGAACTTCTGCTTGGTAACGAAGCGATTTAGACTGCTGACATCCAGGAACGGGGCGCCACCCCCCTGAGTGGCTTCGGCACTAGGAACAGACGGTTGTAAAACCCCGGCCGGAGAACTCCGGTCGAAGACCTGTTCTACCGCCTGGCTTCTCGATCATTTGATCTAGTAAGATCGTGAAGCACTTTCTGCTTTTCTCCCTGATACGAAGGAGACAAATCCTTTGGTGTCGAAGACAGCGGGGGTAACTTCAGGAAAGGAATTCTGTACCCCTTCTTGACGATGTCCAGAGACCAAGCGTCGGCACCTCTCTCTTCCCATGCTCTCGCGAAATGTAGAAGTCTGGCTCCTACCGGTGGCTGAAGGACTTCCCTCTCACTTCTTGCTCTTGGAAGGAGTGGGAGTCTTACCTCTGAAAGAGCCTCTTCTCGAGGGGCTGGCTTCGAAAAAGGAAGAAGCAGATCGAAAGGGCTTCGATTTCTCAAAGCAGAGGACCCAGAAGACGAAGTAGTTGTAGGTCTCCTAGAAGACGTGTGCCAGAAGGTCTTGGGTTGCTTTCTCCTGGAGACTGGCAGCTATGTCCTTTACCATAGACTGGGGGAAGAGATGTTCTGAGAAAGGAGCGAAAGAAGATCCGCTTTTTGCGCTGGCGAGACGACTTTGCAGTAAAATTGCAAAAAAGTGCTCTCTTCTTAAGCAGTCCCGTGCTGAAATGAGCAGCAATTCCTCAGAACCATCCCTGACGGCCTTGTCCATGCAAGACAATACACTGGACAGCTCCCCCAGACTGATGGAATCGAACTCCTGGACCTGGCATCCAAAACTCCTAGGCACCAGTCAAGAAAATTAAAGACCTCTAGTGTCCTGAAGAGGCCTTTAAGGTGAAAGTCTAACTCACTATGCGTCCAAGAGACCTTAGAGGAAGACAGAAAAGATCTTCTGGCGCATCCAATACTACCAAAGTCTCCTTGAGCTGAGGCTGGAAGCTTAACTCCGACGTTTTCTCCCGTCTCATACACATACCAGCTTTGCCACAAAGTCTTGAAGGTGGTAAAGCGAAAGAAGTCTTGCCTGAAGCTTTCCTCTTTTCCATCCAATCATGGACCTTTCGAAAAGCTTGCTTCGTAGAAAGCGACTTCTTCATTTTCACAAAGCCCGAGATCTTAGTAGCTTTGGATGACGAAAAACTGAGAGGGAGGAGTACGTGGAGCTTCAGGTTGGAAAGTGTCTGCAAAGACGACTGTAGCAAACGAGTCAAAACCTTGTAGTCCGTCGAAACTGGAGCCAACTGCTGTTCTTCGTCCACTTCGACGAAAGCGTCACTAATTTCCTCTTCAGACACAGGAGAAGTCGGAGGAAGTAAGGAAGTCACGAGCTTTCTCAAAAGAGAAAGAGCGGCGAACAGGAAGAGTTCCCGCTTCCGCTTGCGCTTGCGGAGGTGGTAAACTGACGTCTGTAGGCGCGCGCTTGGCGTCTGAAGCCAATCTACTGGCGCCAACTGAAGCGCGCTCGACAGCAACAGGTGTACACCTGGCGTCCACTGGCGCGCGCCGAGCGTCCACTAAAACGCGCTGAGCGTCCCACTGGTGCTCGCTTACCTTGCACCGAATCACGCTCGGCGTCCACTAAAGCGCGCTTGACTTTCACAGAAGCGCGCTCGGCATCTAAAGAAACGCGCTTCTTATCAACAAGTTTCGTAGCAGCAGAAACAACCGCTTCACGAGAGTGAGAAACGAATTTCTCGCCTCCTCTAGAAAGTTTGCTGGGGAGCAGAACGAACTCTAGAGGGGAGACTCAAACGGAGAGAGAGACGAGCGAGGAGAGGGAGAGAAGAAACGCCTTGACCTCTTCACAGGAAGATTGTCATCCTTCTTACGGCGACGTGGAACAGTCTCTCTCGAAGAAAAAACATCTCGAAGTTGCTGCTGAAGAGACTGGAGAATCTTGCTTGTAGGTGAAGCCTCCTTTTCTGGGGAGGGGCTGATCCTGTGAGCAGGCGAGTGGCGAGGGGACGCCTTCTTCCTACTCCCAGGAACCGCCACTTCACGCACCTTAGAGCGACTGCGGCGCTCGAAAGAAACATCTAGGAAAGACTCCGCCTCCGAATAATCCTACGCTTCTTCTGCGGAGGAAAAGCAGCAAACAAACGCACTAACAGGCGACGAGCAAAGTTGCCGGAGAAACAAACTTGGACGTGAAGCGTCCGAACGCGAGCCGTCCTTTTCAGCGGACGTGATGCGGTATGAGAGCTCCACCCCTTGCGGGGCGGGGAGGAAGCTTCAGAAGAAGAAAAGCACTCCTTGAGAAGACGTGCACGCGCACGCTCCTTGGCAGTCTGGGTAGGTTCGTCAGAAGCTGCCGAAGGCACGCCAGATCGGTGGGGGTTCCTCGTAACCCTCCTTCGACTTTCGACATGCTCTCTCCCCGTAACCTGGGAGTCAAGCAGAGGTCTAGGTCTAGAGGCGGAATGAGGCCGATCTGACGCACCCACTCCACTACACAAGGGGCACTTTCACTGCACTTCTCTTCACTTTTGCTCTCCAGAGCTAACACTTTTGATTCTAAGTTACGAATCGATTCAAGAATTAGCGATAAAGTATTACCTTCTACCGACACTGCTTCAGGGGCCGGAGGCAACACTACAGGGGTAGGAGCATAATCTACAGAAGGAGGGTTAGCAGGAGAATCATTAAAATCTTGCCTACCTGAAACACTCCTGGAGGAAGACCTCCTTAACCTATCTCGCTCAAGTTTCTTAAGATAGGTATCATACGCCTTCCACTCAGACTCTGTTAATCTTTCACACTCCTTACAACGACTTTCAAACGTACATTCATTCCCCCTGCAAACCTTACAAACAGAATGTGGGTTCCTACTGAAGCTTTCAGTTAAGCCTACCTCTGACATTCGGACATAGAACAAAATCTAGCGCTAGCAGAACTAGACCCTGATATCTCGATCAAAGAAAATCAATACCAAATTTCCAAATCAATCCAAAGTCAACGTGTGCCAAGCCACCGATCCAATTCAGATACCAAAGAAAAAACCAAAAGGGATACTCAAGTAGTAGTAAGTTTCCAAAATCTGGACGGAGGTGCTGCAAACAGGTGTTTCCAGCACCGGCGACAGAAAAATTATGAATAGAAAATGGAAATGGTTCCTGATACCCGCCTCCCAGCGGCAGGAATGGGTACTAACCACCTGACTCCCACCGCGTGTGTCGTAAGTGTTTAAATTTCTGTCGGATTCGGAAAAATACAGCTATATATATATCTGACAGGTAAGTTTCATGAACAAATTAAATATTTGTTAATTTTTAAGACTTTTTATTAACCTTACGGGCTTTCAAAACCATAATCACTTAATTCTAGGGGTTTACCAGGCTCAAAAAGACCCTGCACTACTATTGGAAAAAAGCTGAGTCCTCCAACCTAAACAGCTACTCATGCTATTGTAAAAAGATGGGTACAATAAATTTTATTACTGAAATTGATTTTTTATATATACCATCACATTAGATTTTTCAGGTTCTTCCTTTTGTTTCTCTCTTTGGCAGTAATTCAGACAACAGTTACTTTGGAGCCCAGATGTACATCTGACAATGTGGAAATTCCTCTTATGCTCTCCACAAAATATCAACCCTTTGTGAGCAGGGTTGTCAAATGATGACTATTTATAGCTTTAGGGTAAATTCCAGGTATCGTTCTCAGATAATCAACATTTCTTGAACAAATTTTGTGGGAAAAGTCTTCAGATCACTTCTAAAGGCCATATATGACTTATGGTAACTCTTACAGCAACTATATTACCTAGTCAGTACAGTTTGCCTTGAGATGTCGAAGGGGAATGTTGTCCACCATTCCCATCCAAGGATGTCTCTTAAATATTTTATACAATAAATATACTCAGAATTTGTTATTGATTTTAGTTTTGATCTGCTGATATTGTGCGAGCTGTAATTATAATTTAACAAAATAAAATACAGAAAATTATTAGAAAAACATTATAACTTGGTAAAATTAGCATATATTTTATGACTGTCTTGGTAAAGAGACCCCAAACAGGGTTGGAAATATTTACTTTTACCTACTATGGAAGGTACAGATATTTTCTTAAATTTTTTTTTTATACCTGTGCATATGTGTATCAGCTCTTTCCAATTTTTTTTTTTTTTAATTGCCAATCCTTAAATTTAGCCTGTCTAAGGGTGTGTGATATATATTTTAGCCTGGACTAGGAGGGTTAAGGGATGGCAGTTTCAAAATATGTATGTACTGCACAACATCAACATTTACAATAGCTCTCTAAATATATTCAGCAATAGTCTGTATAATATGTAAATTTTCCTAATAAATTTGTTATTTCGATACTTACCTTATGTTAAAGATGGCTATAATTTTGTGCCAGCAGGTGTGGTCAGCATTCAAAATAAAAAGAAGATTGCCTGGATGACCAGGGATGACTTGCTAGTTCACCTGTTCTCCACCAGGCGTAATCAAATGTCAATCTCATCAAAACTCTTTTTGACAACCCACTAAACTGGACAAGTGCTTTAACACTATGTAAGTGTCCAAATAATAAATTTCATTACAAAACATTTACACTATTTGGCATAAATCTTACCAACTTTTATAAATAGCTGATTCTCACATTCAGAGAAGGATGTGCTGTGCCTGCATGTGCCACACTCGAAGCACCAGCATGCATTAGAGAAAACAATGAAGTAACATTACTCCTGCACAACTGGGAGGAAGGGGAAAGAGGTGGGCCCCATGAGACCAAATGCCATCAACAAAGGGCAAATCATGAGCCAAAAAGGCCACTAAATTGCACCTAGCTTAGACTCCATGAGGCACTCAATAATATAGCTGAAGATGAAAAAGAACATCTAAGGTGGCAGAAGAAGAAAGGCCACCAAACAGCAGAGACTAAAGATGATAAAGGTAGAAAAAGTATATTACAAGGAGAAAAAGAATAGAATGAGACGAGATACTGACACCATTACCATTACTGTTATTCTCTCTCAACTTACAAAGGCTAAGCTAACCTCACTACCATTAAAGTCTGACAACGGTGACATAATAACTGTTGGAATGATTTATGCTTTCTGAAACAATCCTTTGCTGGGTATGCCAAATGCTTTACCAATCAAGATGGATGAGATTGCTGGGCATGCCAAATGCTTTACCAATCAAGATGGATGAGATGAAGTTGTCGGAGTCACAAAACAACCTCAACCTGAGAACCAACCCAGTTCCTGGCAGCTGACTTCCATTTATCAAGAAGCAGTCCTAAGCTTGGGCTACATAAGGCAAGGCCACAGAAACCTTTCCTTTTGAAGGGGACCAAAATAAAGAACACACACTGGGAGGGGTGGGGGATTGGTTACTCAAAACTGGAATTCAGTCAACCCCTTAACAAAATTAGATGAAGACTAGCATTCTGTTCTAATTTAAGAATGTGCTTTTCGTAAACCTAAGGGAGAGTAAAAGGTGGAGCTAAGTTATAAGTTCAGGTTCAAGCAGAGGAGGATGCTATCAGGCTGTAAGAGACAGGAGGGTTAAATAGAGATGAAGAACCAGTGAAGAAGCATAAGAGAAGTAAAAGGTTTACTCCTGTATCATTTAATTGCTTTCTCAATTACTGGCTATATTTTCCTTGTATTCTCTTCAAACCTCATTAACATCACTCTCTTGACCCCTATAACGGCACTGACTGCCTATCTAATACTATAAAATATTTAGTGCCAATCTAATTCTACAGAATGCCATCTGTTAACACAAAATTCATTTTCTGGGCTCAGCTCGTGTCGGCCTATGAAAGGATCCTTAATATCATTCTTTCTAGGTAAAATTAATCTAAAATTACCAGAGAAAAACAAAATTAAGAAAATGTCAGTAAAACTGACTCGTTCATCTTTAAAAGAAGTGTCGGTATGAGAATAGGGCGAGTGGGAACACTACCACGAGACATTCACCAATTAGACCTTCCAATCAAAATCCCACTAGAGAGAGCTGATACCAACGGGCGATGCAGCCGCTACTACTACTACTAGGGACGCCACGGACAGCAGCGCCCCTAGCGGTGATCCTTAATTATTAGCGCTAAGCGTCGTACGCATTTTCTTGCTTGTGTACTATTTTCTGGATTTACCTCATTCTCCATTATGGAACGTGCTGCCATCGCAACGGCTAAGTTAAGTGCCTCATAAGTAGTGTTTTACCGTATTTTAGTCTTCCAGGAACCAGTATTTTCCTTCTAATAGGTCATATATGGTTTCCCGGTCGACTCGTGGCGGCGCCATACTTATGGGCTTACTATATCACGTTCATCGTTTTTTACATCGCCTTTTTAGCTAGGTTAGCCCATTTACCAATTCTCTTAGTTTGGTATTTAGGGCTATTCTGTGTTTCTGGCCCAGCATCCCGGCTCTTGCTCTTCATCGGCTATCGCTGGCTCCGAGTAGGCTTCTGTTCCTCGGAACAGTTTGCCTCCTCCTGGGCTTCTTTTTCTTTTACTAAAAGTGTCTTTTCCATCTTTACGATGTAATTTTAGTTCTATTTAGGGTGTTAGGCTAGCCTAGGTGCATGTCCCATGTATTGGTACAGCCTGGTTCACATGGCCCGTTCCACGGTTGTGTTGCTATCGCGGCTTAGGCCACTTGCGGTCACGTGTTCCATCGCACCTTACCTTTCCCTTCCCTCCCATACCAGGTATAGGGAGGGGTCTGGGGGTGACCCCTTGGTTGCCATGACAACCTCAGTTGCCTTCCTCCCTCCTTCTCTGAGGAGGCCAGGGGTTCTCCCCAGCTGGGGTATAGGGCGACCACTTGTTTCGGGTACCGGGTCACCGAGCAGGTAGGTTGTTGGGACGGGAGGGAGTAGGCCACCCCCCCCCTCTCTCTCTCCCGCCGTGTTACGCCGAGAACCCCCCCCCCCCCCCCCCCCCCCCCCCCCCCCAGTTGCTCAGCCCACCTTTCCCCCACTTAAACGAACGGAGCCTTCCGCTGCAGCCGGGGCACCTTTGGTTATAGCTTGCTGGCTCCGCCAGCGGGCGGGGTGGTCACTACTAGTGGTCTATTGCTTGCCTACTATATCCTTCCCTTTTTTCCCCGCTACCGGAAGGGGAGCTTGTGCTTCTTACCGGGCACTCTTCTAGTAGACGGGGGGGAAAGGTTTGATATTTATTTCGTTATTTTTAAGGATATACCCTAATTTTATGATGAATTCCTAGATTTATATTATATATACCATCTCCGCCGTTTTCCGTCGTGGTTTCAATTTTCACCACCACACCTGGTTGGATTCTATCTCTTGTCTCCAGTGTAGCCTTGGACAAACTCCAACCATCTTGCTACCACACGTATTATGGCGGGGCTCTGGTTTAATCTAACTTTCTCGCTCCTGCACCAGCGGAGCAATTGTTAGGCTGTAAGTGTTCTCCTGATACTTATGTATCTTTCCACTTACAGGCTACCAACTGTCAGGTCCTTGGGTGCAATGCGACGTTATACGACCCCTGCGCCCACGATGAGTGCAGGTCTCACGCCCCGTGTGCCACGCCTTACAACGACATGATCGCCTGGCACCCGGAAGCCTGCGCCATCTGTTACGACCTGGTCAGTCAGCTGGTGGAGGGGGTAAGTCGATTATAGACTTTTTTATCGAATTACTAACAACACTTAGTCATAAGCTTGTTAACCCCGCTCCGCCATTAGAAGCTTCATTTCGCCTTCTCTTTCAGGCTGCCGGTGTGAGGGAAGTCGCCCTAGCAACCCTGAAAGCTTGGGTGGGCGGCTTCGGGAAGAACGCCGCCAAAGGCCAGCCTTACATCTTGGACAAGAAGCTGGCCGTTCAGATCTTCCCCGGTGGCAAGTCAACAGGGTATGTTGACCCCATATCTGCAGCCCCTCTCATAGCCTCCATCCAGCAAGAGATGCAGCAGTCTTTCGGGGCCGTGGCCACGCAGGAGACGGTCCCAGATGTCACAACCTTGGACCTTAATATTGAGCCTATGGCGGTAGGTGCTGAGGATTTGTTAGTTGAGGTAGGTGTGTCGGGTGCCCAAGGTCTTTCCTTGGGCGCTCCTGGATCTTCTCCTGTCCCTTCTTCTACTGCTTCTTTCCAAGGCTTTTTGGGATCTGAGATCCCTACCCGCTCTCCCGCTCTCTCTGTACCCCCAAAGGTGAAGGGACAGAGAGAACCGAAGACCCTTGTTAAGACGACTTCTAAAAAGTCATCGTCGTCTTCTTCAGCTAAGAAGTCTTCGACTTCCTATGCTGACGCGGTGAAGGCTAAGCCGAGCTCTTCCTATTCAAAGAGCTCTAGAAGCAAGGCTTCTAAGGAGAAGGCTCGCGCTCCCGCTGAGCCAATGCCTTCTCCGGCCTCCACCGCATCCACTCCGGCAACGCCGGTTGGAGTAGCGGGACCTAGCTCCTTTGATCCCACTGCTTTCTCAGCAGTGGTGATGCAACAGGTAGGAGAGATGGTTGGCTCACAGGTCTCCGCCCTCGGAACCAGGTTCGAACAAATGTTCGCACAACTGTCGAGCACTTTGTCTCAGTCGGGCCAGTCCATCCAAGATCTCTCTAACAGAGTTAGAGAGAACGAGGACCGAGTAGCTGGGCTTGCTCAGCTCCTCATCCAGTCTCCCCAGTAGCAAGTGCTGGTATTCTCCAGCTACCACCTTATGAGTCGCTACCAGCCTTCTCCATGGAGAATCCATGGAGAGTGGCCGCTTACGCTCTATTCAAGGACGGTATGATCTCTGTCCCGGAGTGTGGAACTCGAAGGATTGAGGACTTCGAGTTTTATCCTCCGGGATTGACGCAGCCTTTCATTGGTTATGCTAGGCTGACCGTAGCGGCACTCTAGGAGGACAAGATCTCCAGGGAGAACGTTCTCTATAGTAGAGATCACGCTCAACGCGAATGGGTTCACTGCCTTGAGGACTGGGAGTGTACCAACACTAAGCTCCAGGCTTTCAAGAGTCCTTTTACTATTTTTGCGACGGAGGAGGAGGCTTCTCTTCCGTTCGCTACAAAAATAGTGGAAGCGACTCTTCAGGCACAGTCCTCAAGGATGAGCCCATGCCACAGCTGAGGGAAGCAGAGTCTACTTCTCCGCTCTTCCCAGCTTTCGGAGAATTGTGGGAGAACTTGCCTGCCACTTTCACGCTTGGTAAGCTCAAACCGGACTGTGCTATGGACCAGTTTGGCGAAAAAGCTCCCAAGGCTGCCTGATCCTTGATTCAGGCAGAGTTCGACGCTCGAACTAGGTTTGGCAGGTCCCTCAATTCTCTGATTATCACAGAGATGGCTGCTCTTTCGTATGGCACAGAACCTTTATTTAAGATTCTGGCCAAGTCCCAGCTTCAAACGGTTCAGACGGATGCTTTCGACTTCTTCCAAGCTAGGAGGAATTGCCGAAAGCACGTTCTGCAGGAGTGCACTATTAGGCACGAACCTAATAGACTCCTGGCTTCCAGCATGTGGGGAGCGGACCTCTTCCCAGAGTCCGCTGTAAATGAGGTACACCACGAGGCTGCTAGGCTCAACCAGAGCCTTAGAGCTAGATGGGGTATCTCCTCTAAGAGGAAACAAGAATCCGCCCCTGCTGCTGGTAAGAAACTAAAGAAGTCTGGTAAAAGGTTCCAGCCTTACCAGAAACACCAGCAACAGCAGCAATTTGTTCAGGCCGTCCGGTTACCCAACAGGGACAACCTTCAAACCTCGAAGCAGACCCAGCCCATCCTCCTGCTGTCTCCTCAGTCACAACCCTCGACCTCCTACGCACTCTCGCCGGCCTTCAACCCTATGTATGAAGGTCAGGCTTACCCTCCCTTTAATAGGCAATCGAGAGGTAACAGAGCGAGAGGCCACTTTCGCCAGCGTGGCACAGGAAGGGCGGCAAGGAGTAGGCAGTTCAGAGGAGGGCGTGGAGGTCAACCCGCCCATCAACAATGAGGCTCCCCAGGTAGGAGGGAGGCTGTTCCTCTTCCGTCACAGGTGGGGGTTCAGCAATTGGGCACAGAGCATAGTGTCCAAGGGATTGGGTTGGAGTTGGATCAAAGATCCCCCTCCAATCAAATCATTCCGTCAAGTACCATCAAAGGAATTGACAGATTTATGGCGGAGGAACTCCTTCAGAAAGGAGCTATTGCGAGAGTCAAGCATCTAAAATTTCAAGTCGCTTATTCAGCGTGCCAAAGAAAGGCTCAACAAAAAGAAGGGTAATCTTAGACTTGTCAAGGCTAAACTCTTTCATTCGTTGCGACAAGTTCAAAATGCTTACCCTCTCGCAGGTAAGGACCTTACTTCCTCATGGAGCCGTCACATGCTCCATCGATCTTACAGACGCCATACTATCATATCCCTATAGCCAGACACTTCCGCCCATTCCTAGGATTCAGGCTAGGAAATCAGACATTCTCATTCAAAGTGATGCCCTTCGGTCTGAATGTAGCCCAGGGTATTCACGAAAATAGCAGAAGTAGTGGTGCAAACAATTGAGAACTCAGGGAATAATGATAGCAGCATACCTCGACGATTGGTTGATCTGGGCACCAACAGTCGAGGAATGTCTCAAAGCCACGAAAAAGGTAGTTCAATTTCTGGAACATCTGGGTTCCAGATAAACAAAACGAAATCCAGACTTACTCCGGAGTCTCGTTTTCAGTGGCTAGGAATCCAATGGGATTTGTCTTCCCACAATCTGTCAATTCCAGTGGCCAAACGGAAAGAGATAGCCAAGTCTGTCAGACAATTTCTCAAATGCAAGCAAACATCAAGGAGAAGCCAGGAAAGAATCCTAGGTTCCCTTCAGTTTGCTTCAGTGACAGATATCCTCCTGAAAGCAAGGCTGAAAGATATAAATCGAGTTTGGCGATCGAGAGCAACGCCAAATCTCGAGACAAGTTGTCAGTAATTCCACAGATCCTTCGCAATCAACTCCGTCCATGGACAAAAGTAAAGAACCTGGCCAAGCGGGTACCCTTCAATATCCCCTTCCAGTGTTAACCATTCACACGGATGCCTCCCTGTCCGGGTGGGGGGGATATTCTCAATTCAAACAAGTTCAGGGACTTGGTCAGTTCAATTCCGCCAGCTCACATAACGTTCTGGAAGCAATGGCAGTATTTCTTACCCTGAAGAGACTTCTTCCCCCGGAAAAGTCTCATCTAAGACTAGTTTTGGACAGTGCAGTGGTAGTTCATTGCATCAACAGAGGAGGGTCCAAATCCAAACATGTGAACCATGTCATGATAGCCATCTTTGCACTAGCAAACAAACACAAATGGCATCTGTCCGCCACTCACCTGGCGGGGGTAAGAATGTGATAGCAGACGCCTTGTCCCGGTCGGTCCCTCGGGAATCATAATGTTCCCTAGACGACGGGTCATTCCAGTGGATATGCCGAGATAGTCGCCAGGTCCTCCAAGTAAGATCTCTTCGCCTCACAAGCGAACCACAAGCTCCCTTGCTATGTGGCCCCCAACCTGGACCCTCTGGCTTATGCCACGGACGCCCTGTCGTTAGATTGGAATCAGTGGAGAAAAATTTGTTTTTCCTCCAGTGAATCTTCTCTTGAAAGTCTTGAGCAAGCTGAGGACTTTCAAGGGACTAGTAGCCCTGATTGCTCCAGACTGGCCCAAGAGCAACTGGTATCCTCTGCTTCTGGAATTGGGTCTCCGACCTCAACGGATTCCCAATCCCAAGCTGTCACAATCAGTACAAATGAGGACTGTGTTCGCTTCCTCAGGAATTCTTCAGACCCTAACTTTATGGACTTCATGAAGTTTGCGGCTAATAAAGATGCTAACATTGATCCACAAAACATCCTCTTCCTAGAATCAGATAAGAGAGAGTCAACTATTAGACAATATGACTCAGCTGTTAAAAAATTAGCATCCTTCCTGAAAGAATCAAACACTACAACCATGACAGTTAATTTAGCTATATCCTTTTTCAGATCCTTGTTTGAAAAAGGTTTAGCAGCTAGCACTATTACTACTCATAAATCGGCTTTGAAGAAGATCTTTCAGTTAGGTTTCCAGATAGATCTGACTGAATCTTATTTTACGTCTATCCCTAAAGCCTGTGCTAGACTTAGACCTTCTCAAAGGCCTACTGCAGTCTCATGGTTCTTAAATGATGTCCTCAAACTAGCATCAGATACTGACAACTCATCTTGTACATTCATAATGCTTCTTAGAAAGACATTATTCTTATTAAGCCTAGCTTCAGGAGCTAGAATTTCAGAACTGTCGGCTCTATCCAGAGATGCGGTCAGTGTGAATTCCTCCCCTCAGAAGTTCTGCTTGCTCCGAATCGTAGTTTTTTGGCTAAAAATGAGGATCCTCTTGCAAGGTCGGCTCCTTGGAAAGTCATCCCACTTCCGCAAGACCCTTCTCTCTGCCCAGTATCAACTTTAAGAGCCTTTCTATCTCGTACATCCTCAAGATCCTCAGGTTCTCTCTTCATGAGAGAAAAAGGTGGTACTTTATCAGTAAAAGGTATTAAGACAAAGACAAATCCTTTACTTCATTAAACAAGCCAATCCTGATTCATTTCCAAAAGCACATGACATCAGGGAGTAGCCACCTCAATTAATTACTTTCAACATATGAACTTTGAGGATCTTAAAAAGTATACTGGATGGAAATCTCCGACAGTCTTTAAACGTCACTATCTAAAGTCCTTGGAATCTTTTAAAATTTTCTGCAGTAGCAGCGGGAAAAAAACATTGTTCCCCTGATACTGTATAGTAGTCGTAGTATAGATCCAGGTCTCCTCTCTACCTACCTCGTCCAACATGCATCACCCTATCGCCATGCTACTCGGATATTCTAGCCTTAGCCGCTGAGATCATATTAGTGGATTGTCCCTTATTTTTTTGCTAGGGACATCCACACTATGTACTGATAATGTACTTCAGTGTACCTACCCTTATTTTATACTAGGGTAGGACACAATGTGTTTGTATATTTTGTAAATACGTTATCTAAGTGAATCTATTTTGTTAAATTACACTGCATTATTGTATTTTACTATGTTTACTATAATTTTAAGTACTTTACATTACTAACTTTCTTTTATGTCATTGTTTAAAATAAGTTAGCCTTAAGTACTTAGTTTATTTGCTGTAATAACTGATTTACTTATATTATATCCCTCATTTTTACAACTGATTTTCATTTGTCCTTTTTTCCCATCTTGTCTGTTTCTCTGGTACTCTTTCATAGGCCGACACGAGCTGAGCCCAGAAAAGGGATTTTGACGTAGGAAAAATCTATTTCTGGGTGATTGGCTCGTGTCGCCCTATGAAACCCGCCCTGTATTGATTGCCCCCCCCTGCAGGACAAGATGTTCATAGATTAAGGATGACCGCTAGGGGCGCTGCTGTCCGTGGCGTCCCCTAGTAGTAGTAGTAGCGGCCGCATCGCCCGTTGGTATCAGCTCTCTCTAGTGGGGATTTTGATTGGAAGGTCTAATTGGTGAATGTCTCGTGGTAGTGTTCCCACTCGCCCCTATTCTCATACCGACACTTCTTTTAAAGAGTGAGCGAGTCAGTTTTACTGACATTTTCTTAATTTTGTTTCGTCTGGTAATTTTAGATTAATTTTACCTAGAAAGAATGATATTAAGGATCCTTTCATAGGGCGACACGAGCCAATCACCCAGAAATAGATTTTTCCTACGTCAAAATCCCTTTATGCAATAACTGATGTTCTGTTCTACTGTCAGTTTGAGATATCCTATAAGAACAAGACAAAATAAGTTCCCATAACATGAAAAAACAGTCAACAGCATTAGCAAATGACTAACTACCATTCTGAATACTGGGATGAATCCTGATGAGAACTAAAACTGAGATATACTTGGTGGAGAACAGATGAACTAGACAATCCTCCAAGTTAGTCTAGTATTCTTATTTTTGCTTTAAATCCTGACTATACCTGCTGGAATGAAGACATACTTATCTTTATTAGTAAGTAAGATTCAGTCCAATGATACAGTACTAAGCGAAATAGTATACAGTACTTACCTTCAAGGTGGCTTCATCTTTATCCAGCACCACAATTTCTTTTACACCAGAGATATCTCGTAGGTACCGAAAGAATTTGAGATCAGAGCACCCAAGATCTAAAACCTTTGGAAAAAGAGTGTTATATAAAACATGATTAATGTTTTGGTCATGAATTGTCATCAATAGAGAAATCAGATTTGGTTTTGCCATTTGAAAATGCATAAACACATAAAGAAATAATACAAACTAATGCAAGGGTTAAATAAGTAAAGAATAAAACAAAACAAAAAGTAGATTTTTGCACACAATGGACATGACAAGAAGAAAAAATCTTTTATGTGATACAATTCTAAAGTACGTTACCATTTAAAAGATGAATTACTGTACTGTATACTATCAAAAGGCACAACATTAGATATTATACTGGATAGAAGATGAACAAGCAACAAACTAGTAGTTAGTACGTATAGCTGTGTAATGCAGGCTAACTTAATTGTCTACACAGACACTTGTCATTATTTTTGTTTACCTTTATGGGTAATAACTTCAGATCTATCATATTACAGTGACAGAATAAGCTTGAAAAAAGCATTGCTTACTTATAATTGTCTAACCTATCACATAGAGAATGGCATCTATGCCTACCTTTGCAATCCCATGAAACATTAATGCAACAAAATGATGATCCATAAAAAGTGCATGCACTATGAATGATCAATCTTAGGTATGAATGAAAATCGTGTGAAGAACTTTGTTTTCAAAAACTCACACAAGTGCCCAAGCCAAAGGGATGAACTGCTGCTATTCTACTCCCAAAGTGGGAGCCTGGTTACCATTGCTTATAAGACTTTCTTCAGTGATAAAACTTGTGTAAAAAAAAAAAAAAAAAAAAAAAAAAAAAAACACATCCAGTGATGACAGTGGAAAATTTCAAAGACCTCATTATATTCATGATAATTTAAAAATGCAATTTCCTTAAAACAATTTACTCTTCATCTACAAACCAACAATTTCTATGACTTCCACATTTGTGTGTGCAAATCCTAACCTGTGAATAACAATTAGAAGATTGTCTGTTGGCAGATTAGCAGCACCCTGGTACTCCTGACTGAAGAAATAAGAACCTCACTTCTTGTGTAGTCTAGATATGGCTGCAAGAGGCAACAAAGGCTGGAATTTCTCTCGGAACTTTTTCTGACAGAAGGGACAGGTCTGGGAACCACTGCGCCTGTGGCCAAAGAGGCGCCCACTAAGGTCATCCTGAGATTTCGAAGGCTTGTTACTCTGTTCAGGACCTGGTGGATCAGGCAGAAAGGAGGGAAGGTGTACACCTCGAAGTTGTCCCAAGGATGCTGTAGAGCGTCCTCTGCCAGAACAAGAGGATCCGGGATCACCAAAATGTAGACCTCCAGCTTCCTGTTGAAGTGAATGGTGAAGAGGTCTAGCATGGATCTTCCCCAAAGGTGAAACAGCCTGTCTGCTACATCCTGATGCAGAGACCACTCCATACCTAGGACTTAACTTCAACGATTTAGCTTGTCAGCTACCACAGTCCTCTTGCCTGGAATGTACTTGGCCATGAGCTCCACAGTTGTTGATCGCCCACTGGTGCATCTCAACTGTCAACAAGTGGAGTTGGTGAGACACCAGCCTACCAATCTTGAACCACAGCTGAGATCTTTGGGCACTTAATGAGCACATGAGTTTCCACTCCAGCCCGACCATTAACATCTCCTACCTTGCTTGTCCTTCCCAGATATCCACATTCTTGTACAATGATTAGCTAATACTCTGTCCTTTTTTTTTTTTTAGTTTTCTGTCAAAAAAAACTATTGAGATGGCTTCTGCACTTTTTCCATCTGCCCTCAGTTCTAAAGAACTACTGAGGCTAAAGGGCTGCAAATTAGTATGTTAATCATATGTACATATAAATAAAGCTAAAATAATTAAGAACCACCACCTATATACAAATAAAATTATAGTAATTATGACAAAGCTTCAAAACCATATCCATTCCATGACCAAAGTAGCACTGGAGATTTGCAAATTAAACAACAACTGAGAACTATCGAGTTGCTGACAGCAAGGGGGTGGGACCCTGCCACCCTTCTACCCACTGACATCAGCTACATTGTTTCCAAGCTTCAGTAATCAAACCAGCCATCAGCAAAAGTTATCCATATAAAATATGAAGGTCTGTATTCTTGTACGAACATCTTCACTTTCAAATTGATAAGGGCAGTAAGTGAAAAGGAAAAAATCCATCTAAAATAATGAACTTCATAAAAGGACATGTGAATCTTTATCCACTATTCTCTATACCATTACTATAAACTTACCTTTGAGAAGGCTCCTTGGCTGTAACTTTCTATTTTCTCCTTGACTTTCTGGTAACGTTGTCTATACAGTGGTGGAGTGAACACAATTGAGCTTTCTGATATTTCCAAAACACCAATGTTTTCATCTACAAACTTCAACTTTTCTTTTGTTTCCATGGCTTTCCTGTAAAGTAAAAAAAAAACTATTGTACTTGCATTTTTTGCATATGCCTAGTTATTACCAAGTAAATAAGAGAAATTATCATTTTAAGCAAAAAGATAAAAAAAAAGTATCATATCCAGGTAAGCATACAGTTCTCCCTTAACATATTATTATTACCATATACATTTTATTTATATATATATATATATATATATATATATATATATATATATATATATATATATATATATATATATATATATATATATATATACACACACACACACACACATACAGGCTTACAATATTGATTATTTTGCATTTTTGGAGTCATATTTCTTGTCAAATTGGCGTCATAAGTGCCGTAACCCTGGAAATAATTTCTGACAAATATAATAGTAATTGAAAAGTGTCGTAACCCCAGAACGTCGTAAGCCGGGGACTGCCTGCATGTATGTATGTATGTATGTATGTATGTATGTATGTATGTATGTATGTATGTTCTTCTTCTTCTTCTTCCCAGCTTGTTCCCATTTTTATATGGGGTCGCCGTTTCGGATGAGCCATTTCAAAACCATCTATTTCTATCCTGCGCTTCTGCCTCATCAATTCCCTTCTCATGTAAGTCTCCTCTCACACAGTCCTTCCATCTCTTTCTTGGTCTCCCTCTTCTTCTTCTTCCTTGCACCTCCACCCCCATAGTATGTCTCCCAGCGTGGTCCTCATCTCTCCTCAACAAGTGTCCATACCATCTCAGCCTCCCCTCCTGCACTTTCTTTGATACTTCCACCACCTTAGTTGACCCCCTTATGTAGTCATTTCTGATCCTATCCTCTCTTGTCACCCCAGACATCCACCTATGCATTCTCATTTCTGCCACATCCATCTTCTGCTCTGTTTTTCTCATGCTTGCTGTTTCTGTACCATACAGCATTGCTGTTCTTACCACCGTCTTGTGAAATTTTTCCTTTTAACCTAAGCGGCACTCTTTTGTCACAAGAACTCCAGAGGCCGCTCTCCAGTTGTTCCAGCCTGCCTGTACCCGATGTTTTACTTCTTCTTCCATACTTCCTCCAGCGTTAACAAAAGATCCCAAATACTTAAACTTATCAACTCTCCTTATTTGCTCTCCACCAAGCTGAATACTTTCTCTATCATCCCCCTCAGTGGTGGTACACATATATTCTGTCTTAGATCTACTTATTTTCATTCCTCTGTCCTTCAGTACTTGCCTCCATCTTTCCAATTTCACTTCCAGATCTTCCCTGCTCTTTGCACACAGAACAATATCATCTGCATACAATATGTTCCATGGTACTATCTCCCTTACTTCCTCTATTATAACATCCATCACTATGTTAAAGATAAATGGGCTCAGAGCCGACCCCTGGTGTAATCCTACTCTCACCTCAAAACCTTCTGTCTCCCCAACACTGCTCCTCACTCTGGTAAATACATTCCGGTACATCTCTTGTATCAATCGCACATACTTCTCTGGCACCATCTTCTCCCTCACTCTCCTCCATACCTCTTGTCTCAGGACTCGGTCATAAGCCTTTTCAGGGTCAATGAATACCATATGTAGGTCCCTTTGTCTTTCCCCGAATTTCTCCATTATTTGCCTCAGACAAAATATACCATCTGTTGTTCCCCTTCCCTTCATAAATCCCATCTGCTCTTTACCTATTTGTACTTCTTCTCTCAGTCTAGCATCTATCATCCTTTCCAGTATCTTCAAAGTGTGGGACATCAATTTAATGCCCCTATAATTACCACACTCTTGGACATCGCCTTTCCCTTTAAAAATTGGGATCAATATACTCCCACGCCACTCATTTGGTATCTTTTCCTGTTCAAGGATCTTTATCATAAGATCGTACAGTATATCCACTCCTTCATCTCCTAATGCTTTCCATGCCTCCACCGGAATCATGTCTGGTCCAGTTGCCTTCCCATTCTTCATCTTCTTCAGTGCATTTAGTACCTCTCGCCTAGAAAACCTCATTACCATGCCAACGTTCACTTGCCCATCCTCTCTTATTAGTCGATTATTTTCTTCATTTACCAACTGTTTGAAATATTCTTTCCATCTCTTCACAATGTCTTCCTCCTTTCTAAGTACTACACCATCTTGATCCTTTATTTGTTTGATATGTGTAATATCTTTGGTGCTCTTATTTCTAGCCTTTGATAGCTTGATCATCTTCTTTAATCCTTCCTTTGTCCCCAGCTCATTATACACATCATCATACGACTTTGCTTTAGCTTGGGCTACCACCTTTTTCACCACCTTGTTTTTCTCTCTGAACCTATCTCTGTCTTCCACTGACTGTGACTCTTCCCATCTTTTCTTTGCTCCTTCTTATCTTTTACTACTTTCTCAATGTCTTCATCCCACCACCAACTCTCCTTTTCTTCCCATATGATACCAGATGTCTCTCCTAGCAGCTCCTTTCCATGCCTTCTTATTACTGCTGCATTTCGTGCCCACCATTCTTGAACATCTTCAATCCCTATATCAATATCCTCCAAAACCCTCCTCTTAAACTCTCTCTTCTTATCCCCTTCCTTCTCTAATTTGTACCATTTAATTTTCCATATCCCTTTAGCTTTGGTTTTTCTTTCCCTTTTCAACTTCAAACCCATACATAGCAGTCTGTGTTGGGGGGCTACATGGTCGCCTGGAATAACTTTGCAGTTCTTGACCTCCACCAGATTTATCCTTTTATACAAGAAGTAGTCTATCTGGGAGAATCTTCCCCCACTCCTATATGTTATTAAGTGTTCCCTTTTCTTCTTAAAGAATGTGTTTACTATTGCCATGTCGAATGACACAGCAAAGTCCACTACACTCTCTCCTTCTGAGTTTCTCTCCCCAATTCCATGGCCCCCACGCACCCGCCCAATCGCCTCATTTTCACTTCCGACATGGCCATTCAAATCTGCCCCAACTATCACCCTCTCATGCTCTTCCAGTTCTTGCATTATTCCATCCATGTCTCTCCAGAAATTTCCCTTCTCTTCTTCTGTGCAACCAACTTGTGGTGCATATGCGCTTATAATATTCAGAATCTCTCCTCCATAACATATCTTCAATCTGATGATATCGGTCATTCTTTCTATGCACTTCTATTACCGAGTTCTTCAGTTCACTAGTCAGTACTATGCAACTCCATTTCTACCTTGCTTATTTGCTCCACTATAATATAGCTTATATCCATCTCCCAACTCTTTAGCTTTATTTCCTTTCCACCGCATTTCTTGCACACACATAACATCTACTTTTTCTATCATCAAGTCAGCCAATTCTCTACTTCTCCCAGTCATGGACCCAACATTTAGCTGACATACTCTAAACCCAATGTGAGCTCGCTTCTTTAGCTGCACCCGCTCCTGATGCAGTAGCCCTCGCCTTACCAGAGTTAGGGCGATGTCTCTGTGCGTCGTTTACGGAGTACGCCCTAGCATTACCTCTTTCCATATTTCGGCATCATTCCAATATAAAAAATATATATATTATATATACTATAATATTATAATATATATATATATAATATATTATATATATATAATATATATATATATACTATATATAATATATATATATATATAATATATATATATATATATATATGATATTGTTATGATACAATAAAGTTTTATGCATACTTACCTGGCAGGTATATATATAGCTTATCCTCTTGACGCACTGGCAGAAATTTCAAAACTCGCGGCAACCGCTAGTACACTGGTAGTTCAGGTGATGGCCACCCCCTTCCCGTGGCGCTGGTACTTGGAACTATTCCCGTTTTCCTCAGATTTTCTCTGAACCCTGCCTCCTGAGGGGAGGAGGGTGGGAATTTTAATTATATACCTAACCTGCCAGGTAAGTATGCATAAAACTTTATTGTATCATAACAATATCATTTTTATGCATGACACTTACCTGGCAGGTATATATATAGCTGATTGACACATTTGGAGGTGGGTCATAGACAGCAACATCGTCATACTTCAAAAATAACTAAAAAATTTTAAAATTATTTTATTAAGTTCCGTTACCTACTAAGGTAGCTGACGACTTCGTAGGTCCTGCCTCTTAGCCTGCTAAACCTTAGTAGCTCTCAACTAGGATGTGACCTGTTTGTTGAGAAAGCTAACAACAAGGGTCTGACAACTGGACATGACCAATCTGCTGACAGAGAACCCTAGCCCTCATTTACCACGGGCATTCATGCTAGGAAAGTTAGTCACCTGAACCACACACACATACAATAATAACCACTAACCAAAAAACTGAGCTGGTATTAACCTTCTCAGACAACCATAAAAAAACACTATAACCTAATTAAAATAAAAACCTAGCATGTTATTAGGTTATGGGTGGAAACTCCTTTGCCCAGTACTGTACCTGAGGATACATACGGGCCTAACGTTTGACAATTATCAAAAGTTGGTCCTTCAAAAAAAAAACGTCTCTCAATGGTAATGAGAGGCCAAACGCAGAGTTTGTCCTCCAAAACGTCGAATCTATAATGTCCTTGAGGGCTAAATTTTTCCTGAATGCTAAGGACGTAGCTACTGCTCTCACATCATGAGCTTTAACTTTAATCAAGCCGAAGCATTCTTCCTGACAAAGCAAATGAGCTTCTTTAATGACTTCTCTTACAAAGAAAGCCATTGCGTTTTTAGACATAGGTCTAGTAGGATCTTTAACAGAGCACCACAGAGAACATGAAGTTCCCCTAATGCTTCTTGTTCTTTCTACGTAAAAACGTAAGGCTCTTACTGGGCAAAGAACCCTTTCTTGTTCTTGACCTACTAGATCAGCCAGTCCTTCAATCTCAAATGATCTTGGCCACGGATGCGAAGGATTCTCATTCTTTGCTAAGAACTCCTGTTGAAAAGAACAAACTGCTTTGTTGTGCTTCCATCCTAGCCTAAAATTTGCTTGTCAATAGCTTGCAGCTCGCTAATCCTTTTAGCTGTGCTAAGGCTACTAAGAAAATAGTCTTCTTCGTTAGCTCTCGCAAAGACGAACTGCCCATAGGTTCAAACCTATCCGTCTCCAAGAATTTGAGAACGACATCCAAATTCCAAGAAGGAGTTCTGCAAAGTCGATCCTTCTTTGTATAAAAAGATCTGAGAAGATCTCTAAGATCTGCGTCGTTGGACAGATCTAAACCTCTGTGTCTAAACACTGCAGACAACATACACTTATAGCCTTTAATTGTCTGATTAGCCAAACCCAGTTCCTTCTTCAGGTATAGAAGGAAATCTGCAATTTGTGTCACAGAGGTACTGGATGAAGAAATCTTCCGATTCTTACACCATTTACGGAAGTTCTCCCACTTCGACTGGTACACTTTGATAGTCGATGGCCTTCGTGCTCTTGCAACTGCCTTCGCTGCTTCTCTAGAAAACCCCCTCGCTCTGACAAGTCTTTCGATAGTCTGAACGCAGTCAGACCCAGAGCGAGGGTGTTCTTGTGGAACCTGTCGAAGTGGGGTTGTTTGAGAAGATCTACTCTCGTGGGTAGACTTCTCGGAGAATCCACTGTCCATTCCAGTACCTCTGTGAACCACGTTTGGGCCGGCCAGTATGGGGCTATCAGAGTCAGCCCTGTTTCCTCGACTTTCCCTGAATTTTTTCATTACCTTTCCTAAAATCTTGAACGGGGGAAAAGCGTACGCATCTAGACCCGTCCAATCTAGTAGGAAGGCATCGACTGCGACTGCAAGAGGGTCCGGGATTGGAGAACAATAGTTCGGTAACCTCTTCGTCGCTGCGGTAGCGAAAAGATCCACTACTGGAGTGCCCCAGAGCTTCCACAGTCTCTGGCATACTTGAAGATGCAACATCCACTCCATGGAAAGCACTTGTCCGTCCCTGCTCAACAGATCCGCTCTGACGTTCTTCTCTCCTTGAAGGAACCTGGTGAGCAGGGTGACGTTTTCTCTCTGCGACCACAGAAGAATCTCCTTCGCCAAGTTGCAAAGGGACAACGAGTGGGTTCTCCTTGTTTTCGTATATATGCCAGAGCTGTGGTATTGTCCGCGTTGATCTGCACCACTTTGCCGCTGATCCACGGTCTGAACGCTTTCAGAGCCAAGAAGATCGCCATCAGTTCCTTCCATGTTTATGTGCCATGCCTTTTCTTCTTCGTTCCCAAGGCCTGACTCCTCCCGAGGGCCCAGCGTCGCTCCCCAGCCTGCGTCTGACGCGTCTGAAAATAATATCCGGTCTGGGTTCCTCTGCTGGAGTGACGTACCCTCTGACAACCTCCCGGAACTAGCCACCACTATAATTCCTCCTTTATCTTTGAAGGAATTGGAAACCGGAAGGAATCTGGTTGCGATCTTCTTGGCCAGACTTCGTTCAGAAAGACTTGTAAGGGCCTCATGTGAAGTCTCCCTAGTGAAATGAAAACCGCTCTAACGAAGAGAGTGTCCCAGCAGGCTATCCACTCTCTCGCCGAGCATTGGTCTTTCAATAGGAATTCTTGCACTTTCCGCCGGCACATGGTCTGCCTTTCGGGTGACGGAAAAGCCCGAAAAGTCACTGAGGATATCAGAATCCCCAAATAAACTAGCTCCTGAGAGGGGATCAACCGTGACTTTTCAGGTTTACCATCAGACCCAGTTGCTGAGTTAACTCCAATGTGATGTTCGTGTCCTCCAGACATTGCTGTTTTGATTGTGCTCTTATGAGCCAATCGTCGAGGTAGAGAGAGACTCTGACTCCTGACAAATGAAGCCACTTCGCCACATTCGACATCATTCTTGTAAAAATTTGAGGAGCCGTGCACAGACCGAAACAAAGGGCTTTGAATTGATAAATCCTGTCCTGGATCACGAATCTCAAATATTTCCTGGACCTGGGGTGAATCGGAATATGGAAGTACGCATCCTGAAGGTCCAGCGTTTACATCCAGTCCCCTGGTCGTACCGCTGCCAGTACTGAATCGTTCGTCTCCATCGTAAACTTGGTCTTTTCTACGAACAAGTTTAGCTGGCTTACGTCCAGTACTGCCTCCAACCTCCTGATGACTTCGGTACTAGAAAAACTGTTGTAAAAACCTGGGGATTCGTGATCCAGAAACCGGTTCTATGGCCCCCTTTTCTAACATGCTGACAACCTGATGCCAAAGAGCCTCTCTCTTCTCTAAATCGATGTAATGAGCCCCTAGGGCTCTCGGAGCTGTAGCGAAAGGTGTTTCTTGAGAAAGGGGATCTTGTATCCTTCCTTCGCTACCTTTACGGACCACGGATCCGCTCCTTTGCTTTGCCAGACTTCCCAGAAGTCTAAAAGTCTGGCCCCCACACAAGTCTGGAGGACTTCTGACTCATTGCTTGGTTGAGGTTTTGGAACCTTTTCTTTTGTTGGAACTCTTTTCCCTCTAAATGCTGGTCGGGAAAAGTCCTACCCCGAAAGGGCTGCTGTGATGTCTTTGTATCCTTCGGGGTCTTCTTCATTACATTAGAAGGTAAATACTTCCCCTTACAGAAGACGTGAGAAGATCTTGAGTAGCCTTCTGAGTGAGGGAGAGCGAGATGTCCTTAATGATATCCTGAGGGAAGAGCTGTCCTGAAAGCGGAGAGAACATCAACTCCGACTTTTGCGCATTCGACACTCCTTTAGCAGCGAACGAGCACAAGAGATGTCTTTTCTTCAAGACGCCTGCTGTAAAAAGTGAAGCCAATTCATTAGCTCCATCTCTCAAGGCTTTATCCATACAGGACATGATACTTCTCGACAACTCGGATTCTGACGAATCTTCCATCTCCGAAGTCCGGAAGCCAGGGCCCCCACGACCAGTCAAAGAAAATTCAAACACCTCAAAAGTCCGATAGATACCTTTGAGTAAATGGTCGAACTCTGACGAAGTGCACCAAACTTTGGCTGAATGTAAAGCATGTCTACGGGAGCTGTCCCACTATGTTGGAAAAGTCTCCCTGGGAGGAGGCAGGAACTCCCATGGCCAAGACTTTCCCCCGTAGCATACCAAACACCAGACTTCGAAGCCAACTTGGCCGGAGGAAATGCAAAAGAAGTCTTCCCCGACTCTCTCTTCTCCTTCAACCACTCATTTACGCGTTGAAGGGCTTTCTTGGCCAAAATAGACAAAAGTCATTTTTTCAATAAAGACGATTTCTTGGCTGTCTTCGTCTTCGAAATTGCGACAAGGGCGATGGAGGACCTGAAGGTTGAAAATCTCCTTCAAACAAAGAAAGAAGGCACTCTGTTAGCTCTTGTAGTCCGAAGAAGGAGCTTCCACATTCTTGTCCTCTTCCGCACTCTCCACAAATTCTTCCTCCTCCTGCGAAGAAATATCTTGAAAACCAAGATCCTGATGACTCTCCAAAGCGGACTCCTTATGCAGAGCCTGCTTAGAAAGCGAATGCGGCGCTGTCTCCTTATAAAACTCCTCTCTTCCTTGTCGAGAAAAAGTTTCGACTTGCTGCCGCCTGCGTCCTGCGTCCTCCTGAACGTATGCGTCCACCATGCGTCCATCACTCTTCCTCTTGCGTCCTGTGTCCTGCACTGCTTCGTCCTTCTTAAGGGATGCACTGCGTCATGGCTTGCGTTGCACGTCCTGCGTCCTCTTGGAGGACTTAAACCGGGAGAGACGAGTCCTTACGTCTAACCGAAGGTTGTTCGGGCTTCTCCATGATTGAACAATCACTGCCATCTCTCCTGCATGTCCCGCAGAACTTCCTTCGTCTCCGCTTCCTTACGAGACTCCTGATGATGAGGAGATCGAGGACGCACCGGCTAACACGGAGAGGTGAGCGAACCTGCGGTCTACGCAGAGGAGTTCCTCTAAGCGGAGAGAAACACCTCTCACCGCACCGCTAGAAACTTCCAACTGACGAGAAATCCTCTTCCTTTTGATAGGGATAATTTCTTCATCCTCCGATGAAAAAATCTCAGGGCTACTCCACCCTTCTTGGTCAACAGCCCTTTCATCCTGTGATGAGGACGGAAAGTATGACCTCTTGAGAGGACGCGATACTTCCGCGAAACGCCTACTCCTTCCTGAGGCCGAACTATCCGAAGAATAACGGCACTTCCCAGTATCGCCTTTTCTATGGCGTACTGCAGCAGCCTGGGACGTAACAACAGAACTGCCTGAAGGGACGACTGATCGCGGAGTCAACCCCTCTCGCCTCCCTTCGACTGTCGACATGCCCTTCTCCCTTGGGTCTGGGAGCTTGACAGAGGTCTCGGTCTAGGAGCACGAGAGGGACGATCAGGCGCCCACTCCACAAACACTGTCACCAAACACTTCCACTACTTTGTCTGTTAATCGTTTAATTTGATCTCCCATGGACGCAAGGGCAGCGAACACTTTCACGATTTGTGGATCAGTAGTATCCTCAGATACAGCAACGGGCGCAGGAGAAACCTGAGGGGAAGGTGCTACGTCTACATGTGAATGAGCTGGAGAAGACACATGCAAAGATTCATTCAAAGGCTTACTCGAAGATCCGATCTCTCACTCCTAGATACAGATCTTCTAACCCGATCTTTTTCTAATCTCTCAAACATACTTCATAAGAGCTTCCACTCTTTCTCATTCAGACACTGACATTCATTGCACCTATTGTCCCACGTACATACAAACTCCCGACACTTCTTACAAATAGTATGTGGATCTACCGATGATTTCGGCAGTCTCACCTTACACCCTTCTTCACACAAACTCTAAACATACTTCCTGAATCAGACATACTAAACCAAAATCCAAACAAAATGCGATTGCCACTCTTAAACTTCGTGAACTACGATACCAATATCCAAAAAAGTCAGTCAACGAGCAGGAAATTCTAACAGAGAACCAACAACGATGTTGCCGGTTCGGCTGGCAGAGAAAATCTGAGGAAAACGGGAATAGTTCCAAGTACCAGCGCCACGGGAACACGGGGTGGCCATCACCTGAACTACCAGTGTACTAGCAGTTGCCGCGAGTTTTGAAATTCTGCCAGTGCGTCAAGAGGATAAGCTATATATATACCTGCCAGGTAAGTGTCATGCTAAAAAAATATATATATATATAAATATAATTTATATATATATATATATCTCATAATATTATTATAATATAATATATATATATTAATTATTATATATATATCTATATACTGCCAGGTTAAGTTCGCATAAAATATTATTATTATAATATATACTATTTTATATCATATTAATATATATATATTATATATATTATATATTATATATATATATCTTTGCTCTAACTTCTGAAGTTATCACTGCACAGCTTCCTCTGGGAGGCTGTTTCACAGGAATAAAGGAACTCTAGAACTGAGAAGTTTAGCAACAAGGCACATTTACTGCTCAGTGAATCTGGTTGCTCTCGGCAGATGAAAAGGGGATCAGGGATCAATAGTGAATATGAAAGATCTCTGTTGACATACAGGGCCTCAAATGCTACCAAACTTTCATGTGGCCTTTGCTGAAACTTTCATTAGAAGTTTCTCGAAAGTTAGATGAGAGTCAAAGTTTACACCCAGAATAGTTAAAGCTTCAGACTTGTTCAGCAAAGTTTAATCCACCTGAAGGGGAGGATGGGGTGGAAAATCTGTACGAGATCTGCTAATCAAAAGTTTTTGTTTTACTCGAGTTCAGCCTCATACCCCACCGACTACACTGCTCCCTGATCCCGTCCAGGTCCCGATTGAGGCTGAGGGCAACTCTACTTCTCCTCGGTGGAGACTTTATTACACCCACAGGTGTTGCAGCATCGCCACACCGAACAATCTTGTTTTCCAAGCCAACACCCATGTCACTTGTACAGTGTGGCCACAGTATTCACGTTCTCTGGATTCGCATTTCTCTCTGGACCATATCTACCATTTTTCGCAGGAAATTTGCCTATTTGCGATATTTTTCTATGAGAAATATTCAGAAATTCCCTTTTTTTTAATCAATAATATGCACTTTTTGTGATAAAATTATTAAAAAAAAAATGGTATAAACATTTTTAGTGGGTTTTTCTTGAGTTTTACCTACCAAAACAGGCAGTTTTCAGCGTTTTAATATGGGTTCCAACTATTAGCGGATTCTAAACTTTTGCGAGGGGGGGGGCGCTGGTATGCATCCCTCACGAATACACTAAACATAACAGTGGACCAAGAATGCTGCCCTGTGGAACTCCAGCCTAAAACATATCCACCCACTGCAAGATTCTGAAGATTATAGATAAGTGCCTTGTGATTTACTAAATTGGAAGCAGCACTAAAACCCTTTTCAAGGTACCGTTGCAAATGACACATCAAGTCTAAAAGAGCATTGCATATTGACTGTCAGCTTACAATCCTTTAGATTACACACATTTATATAGTGGCCTAAAAATAAGTTTTTCAGCAACTTTGGAAAGGCTAGGGAAAGACCTCAGAAATGGATATGTGGTAGCCCTTTACTGGGGAAGAAAAGATAAGCTTATCTCAGCAAAGTTTGATTAAAAAATTCTGCAATCTGCAGTATACTAGTGGTTTTGAGCAGAGGCAAGCCTACTTTGCCTGGTCAAGGACATATGGATGGTACCCGACTTTTATCTCATGCAACTCTGCATAAAAAGCCTCTCTCTCGCAGGAGATGCTGGAGAATCTCCAACTTTCAAGTGTAAGCAATTCTACACATACCTCGCCAGATGTAGTTGTCAAAGCAGCATAGGACAAAGGGTAACTCTCTTAATACCTTGATGAAAAGGGCCAGCAGACCAAGACACCACTAAGATTATGGTCAACATCAAACCTTAAGTTATCATGAGACCAATAGCGATCAGTATACAACTGATCACTTAACAGATCACGCTGAATTGATACAGGCCAACACAGACAATGGAGTTTCCCTCCTGAAATGAGTCTGATGAATAAGCTCATTCAGAGGTGATAGGATACTGTTCAGTCTTGAGGATCCCATCAAGCCTACTACTACCACATCACCCAATGGCATGAAAAGCATCCCCCCACCAACAGCAGCAGGTGAGGAGAACTGCTAACTTCAGTGTTCTTCTCCCTTCCTCTTCCCATTGATGCCCTCCCTCGCTGAACCCTGGAGAAAAGACCAAAAGAGCCAGGAAGTTTCTTAGCCCTTCCTGAAGGAGAGGAATGCTAAGCACATAATCAGACTTTGAAAGAGATTTGACCTTTTCCTAAGCCTAATGTTGATTGTGTAGCCACCATTACATGCTTGGCTGAAGTCTCTTTCACATTACCTGAAGCAATTTTGCACATTTCATTGTGAATAATGGAGTCCTGAGGATCAGTTCTCTATTTCTGTACCACTGCCTTAACCTTGCTGTTTAAAAAGAGCAAGGAGGTACTCAGGATCAATCCATTCCAAAACGTGAAAACACTTTCGTTCTGAACATGTCATGAAGAGTCTTTGAACACTGTCACGTCTCTTCAAGATGAGGTTAGCCAAACATGGACTCATATGCAAGGAAGGTCAATGTCCTTCCCTCCTGACATTAACAGCTTCTGAAACTTAACCTTGTCCTTCTCAAAGGACATAAAAGAAAGGGCAGTCTCCCACTGTACTAAGCCAAAGGTCTAACTACAATGACACTTGGACTAAAACCATGGCAACTGACACTAAGATCAATTCTGTTTAATGCCAGTCTAAGGGAAGGCTATTCATCAATAAACAGACTGATGGGTCAAACTGAAGAGGGGCAGGTTTGGAGATTCTCTGCTGTCACTCAAGAGGTGGGGAAGCAACTTGGCCTAGTGAGTGGAGGAGAGGTAGTTTTCAAATTGAGAGAGAGAGAAGGGGGGGGGGGGGGGGTCCCCAACAAAATCAATCAATCTAGTCAGTTGTAACAACACCAAAACCTCCAGGGTGAAACCCATGGGCTCTCAATAGACGATATCATGTAAAGAGGAGTACTCTAGGCACTCACTCAAGGTTATTCCAATTACAAGCCTGATGACCTTCAGAAAGTGTCTCACCAATTTAGCCTGTGAGGCCTTTTGTTTCTGAAGAAAATGACCTTTCATGTTCGGAACAATACACAGCAAACCAAGAAGGACCCTCTGCTGAAGCAGATGGCAACGACACCACATCCCTAAGCTATGTACTGCCCTTTGAAGACACAGACTGCATAAAATTTTCATTGGGCAGGCAACCACAAGAGACACTCAATACAGTTCAAAGACTGCATACACTCCCGAAATCTAAAGAAAGAAAATAACAAAGAAAGGCATGAACCTTGCATGCGTTCACATACTGGACATCTACATACACTGATCATTCTTACAAACAAGAGAATCATCAAGTATCATCATGCTTACAGCACTTATAATTGTGATAAAAACCAAATATGCTAAAGTCATCATCATTTCAAACCAAGATACCTATACTCAAAACTCAACAATATCCATGGTGAAGAGGTGTGAAAGATGTTAAGTAGAATGGTTAAGACAATTTGAATGAACCACTAACTGAATTAGTTTGCTAAATATAGGATTTACAAGAAACAGCTCTGGGTGATTAAGTAGCTATTAACTAATGCTTAGCCTTAATATTAAGAGTCTAAGACTAAACCTTGTCTAGTGCCTATCTGGCAGGTTAGCAATCAGATGGATAAGCTTGGTCTAGACCAGTTGTTCTGGCAAATTAATATAACCTAATATCAACTGTCTGTCATAGCTTTAACCTGCCATTACTGGCTAGCTTTGGAAACTTCAAAAGTTGTCTTACACATGAACACAGCAGTTACTTAGGTAGTCTCGGTTGACTTATCATAGAACCTAGGCTATTTTCCATTTGGTGAATTAACCTCAAGCATTTTTTTTTACCATTATTGTTAGTGAAAACCAATCGATTTTATAATGCCTTCATCTAATGTACAGATTTTGAAGTTTCATAGCCTAGGTTAGTATGACTTGGATCCTACACTTACCTTATTTAATACAACCTCACCTTGATGAGGTAGCCAGCAGAGTATCTGTATAATGAATTAATTTTTCACAAAATGAACTAATCTATTATTTTTATGTTTATCTTGTATTTCATGTGCTTTGACCATTATTATTGGTGCTTACTAGTTATTTAAGCATTTTCATTATTCCTAATTCTAAGAATTATAGGAAAGGATAGGATTATATATAGAATTTAGGCCAGGGCCAAGAGCTGGGACCTATAAGGTCATTCAGCACTGAAGGGGAAACCAAGAGTAAAGAAGATTTGAAAGGTGTAACAGGAGGAAAACCTTGCATTTGCATTAGGTATGAAACAATGGTTGAGAGAGGGTGGAAAGTAAGATGGAAGAAGAGAGAATATGACTAGTAGTTCAGTAAAAGGAACGAAAGGGTATGCAGCTCGGGGCTGAAAGGATGCTGAAAAGAACCTTCAGTAATCCCTACAGGCACCGTGTGAGGTGAACTGATGGCACTACACCCCTAGGGGTCTAGAATTACTGAGGGATCCAAAAGGGAAACAAGAGAATTTGGATACCTTTGGTTGTCTGGCAACTAGTCTGATCGCTGCTTCATAATTCTGCTGAATTATGCTCTCAAAATACAACCAAACTCTGCAGCAATAACCTAAGTCATTGTGCACTGGTGATATCATGATGTTTCCTTTACATAATTCTGTCCTCAGTCATTCTTTTGTCACATACAAAGCCTACTATGCAAGAACTTGAGAACTGACCAAGTTCATGATAAACTTTTCATGAAGTTGTCTTATACTATATATAGGGTAAACAACCCGCAGACAATCCCTCATCATCATGCTGGCCAGTCCTTATTCACTTGATATTTAATTGGTGAAACAAGAATACAATTACAACTTTGAGCATACCATTCAAAAGAATGAAGTTTCATCAACATAATGTTATATATGAAAGCCCCATACGAACTAAAATAAGCATGTGAGCTCTTCGTAAAATATGTTTTCAAGGCAGTTTTGAAATCTAATATGGCAGCAATCGTGTGGCTGGCCGTTCTAACCACAGACAATCCACCATCTTTCCCAGCCTTCTCAGCACTCATTTGAACAATGTTAGCGTATATATGTAACATTTATTGATCTTACTCAAGATTACAGTTGTAATCAGCACAATAAAACAAAATTTTGTTGCCTATATTTCTGAAAGTATGAAACTTTTTATTCCCGGGGTCATGGTTTGAACTGAATTCATTTTTACCTTGTAATCGGTGGTTTTATCCTTACTGCCATCACAACTGAAACTCCACAGTGCTTAGTATTTGATTGTAATTATACACATTTTGGTCTTAATTCACTCCAAATTGCACTTGAACCACGTTGCTGTTCCTGGTTCCTAAGCACTCACTCTGCAAACACAGTTACGAGCAGCAGACGACTACACTGTTTATGAGGTGCAAAGCTTTATTCCCTTAATTGTTTACTTTACTCATTATTTTGTTTAACCTTACTTCAAAATGTTTATTTAATTCATGTCTATTATCCCTTTTTTGCAACCAAATTAACCCAGAAAAATTACAAATACTTCTGATGTATACTTACGAGCAGACGACGTGGCGAAAAACGACTCATCGTTGCCAATCTAGTGGAGCTTTACACATAAATTGCCATAAAGAAAAACTAGATTAGCCACTCACAAAGGCTTGCGTCTGACTGATGGAAATTCCAGTCAGAAACCTCACCTTTATGTTCAGGTTAGGCTTTTCCTTGAAGGAAGGAGGCTGCAAGGGTGCACCTCGATGCCCTACATTAGGTTATTTCTTCCTTTTTTTTTCTTAGGTCCCAGTACACCATGACTTGCAAAGTTAGGTATGCTTGTGTATTTTCTGTTTTGCTAGTTTTCCTAATCGTCTCTAAACCCAAACATGGTTTCCCAATAAGGTTCAATGCCCTAGCAATGGGAGGCTGATTTTTCAATAAATGCAGCACTACCTACCTATAATAGGCTAGCTTTCTTTTCCAAAAGGAAACCAAACGGAGATGCAATCGTCCATACCTAAGCTGGCCTGAATCGGGTTACTACCTAGCTATAGCTAATCTACTTCATGAACTTTTGATTTGGGTTACTCTTTCCAGATCTGCGTTCGCCAACACAAAGAACCTTTGTTTATTAGGTAGGCTTTAGTAGCTTAGGTAGTAGGTAGTTGATTTCCATGTAGTACACGTACCTATCTAGACCTAGTACTACTACCTAGGTAGTAAAACATAGGGTACTAATTGAAATGCAATATACCTATAGTACTAACTACTAGGTACCTAGCTATACAATAACAGCAGTCAATTTAGGAACAAAT
>NC_061100.1:125891400-125896400 GCF_015104395.2 Macrobrachium nipponense | reverse complement strand
GAGGAAATCAGTGTTATAGATGTGGTAAGCCAGGACACAGGAAGAATGAATGTCGGTGGGCGTTAGGAGTGTGCTTCGGGTGTGATGAAACGGGGCATTTAGTGAGCGAGTGTAAGAAAGATAGGGATATTAGGTGTTATAGGTGTGGACAGGCAGGGCATATAGCTAGTGGATGTCGGGGTACCCATATGAACATAGTTTGCGGCAACTGCGGGAAGAATGGGCATTATGCTAGGATGTGTAAAGAACAGCGTGCAAAATGTGTTGAATGTGGAATGGAAGGTCGCGTGGCGAGTGTGTGAAGGCGAAAGAGGATGAGTCAGGTTGGGAATTCGGGAAACTAGGTGTTAAGGGGATTCAGTTGGGTGGGTCCTCTAGTATGCAACAGTATGTTCAGGAGAATGTGATGAGTGAGTGGTTGAAAGTGAATAAATGTGAGACGAGCATCAGTGAGCAAATGGGTCTGGGAGATTGGCAGTTAGTGTTGGTTGAGTATGGAAGAAGAAGGTAAGGAAAGGGAATGAAAGGGAGAAATGTGAAATGCATGGTAGAGGGGTTGGTGTTGGGGTAAAAATGGTGGATAAGGCATGTAATACAGATGACTTTGAGGGGAGGAATGATACATATAGCGTGTGTGGGTTTGAATTGTTAGGGTTTAGTGAAGTTTCACCGGGAAGGGAATCAGGTGGTAAGGATGTAGTTGGCAGCATGAATGAGTCTCTTCGGGAGTTTGGCAGGAGTGTAAATGAGGTAAGTGATTTGGTGGCAGAGTTACGAGAGATATTCGGACAAGAGTTGGAAGGGGTAGATGAGATAGTGAATGGGATTTGGGAGGATGGTAGTGAGGGAGATGGTAATGGGAGTCTGACTGGAAGTGGTCTGGGAGAAGTTGATGACGGTGTAACTGAGAGTGTGTATGAAGGCCCTCAAACAAGATCCAGGGGGTCTGCATTCGAGCATCCATGGGTGTTGCAGAAGCCTATTTAGTGTGGGTGTTGTGAGTGAAAGGAGACGTCGTCAAATGTAATGGGGGAGGAAATATGGAGGAGTTATGGAGTTCCATTTGACAACGTCTGTGTGTGTGTGTGAGAGAGAGAGAGAGAGGGTAATTGGTGGTTGGATGGTTAGCGACTGAATTGGCTGTTGGTGAGTGCAGGGTTGTCTGCTGGTGCTGTTAGAGATTAGTGTTCTGTTTTATGAGTCAGTCTTTGTTGAGAACTGGTGACAGTTAGTAGTGTCAGGAGCAGTTATTTGAAGGCACTGGAAGTCAGTTGAGTTTTGTGTGTTATTGATTTGTTTTATTGATTTGTTGTTAGTTTGGTGTTGTTTGCTTTGGAGTGGTTGTGCCTGTACTGTTGAATTTGTTGTGCTTTTGAGTTCCTGAGGGTTGTATGTGATTGTTGTGGTTGAGGGTTGTTGTTGTTGGATGTGGTTTCTTGGTGTGGTTGTGAGTTGTTGAGCGTTGTTGTTGTTGTTGCTGGGGGCTGTTGTGATTCCTTGAGGTTGTTAGTAGGTGTTTGTGTTGCCTTTTTGTGTTGTCGGTTTTTTTGTTGTTGTTGGTGATTGTTTGTGCAGTGGTCTTGGGTTGTGGTTGTGTTCTTTTGTAGTTGTTGTGTTGTATAGTTGTGGTGTTATGGTTCTTGGTTTTTGTCTTGTGGTTGTTAGTGTTCCAGCGACCTCGACCAGCAGACAGCACGGGATAGCCCGGAGTATCTGGAGTGGTTGGTAAGTACATGTGTTTTGTGTGTGTGTGTGTTTTTTTTTTATTTTTTTTTTTTTTTTGTAGGTATAGGTCAATGTCCTGCGTCTATGCTGTAGTGTGTAGAGGAAAGTGTGACTGGGGTGAGATGGGCAGCTGGAGTGATTAGGTTTATGTTGGGGGGAGTGGGTGGATTTGCCCACATGTTTTTTTAAGCTTGTGATCCCGCCACAGTTTCCAATCTATTTCCTTAATATAGCAAATCACTGGGGACGTTTTAGACTTTCATCAGAGCAGGAAAGACGGACGCTCCACAGAAGGACGCATTTAAAATCACGTTGACAGTTATTTCTAGGAATTTCTGTCATCATCTTGAAGATGTATATTTGACATTTCATAAAATTAGTGTTTTAGCACCTTTTTATATAGAAAACTCAGATACAAATAAAGTATAGAATTCCTGTGAAAGTAAATGTTAAGATACCTGGGTATCATGTAAGGATAAGTATGCGAGAGTGGTTATGGGAGTCTCTTTCCGGTTGGTCGTCCTTTGGCTTGTTTATTTCTAATTTGTAAATTATAAACATTTTGTTGTTAATTATTATTAATTAATAATAATGTATTATTATTATTATTATTTATTATTATTATTATTATTATTATTATTATTATTAAGACTGTAAATATCATGAACATTATGATGCCCAAGAAATATTACCCGTAGATAACGACTCCCGAAAACCCTAGGAAAGATCCATAATAATAATAATGAATAATAATAATAATAATAATAATGAATAATAATACTTTTATTATTATGATGTGATGATGATGATGATGATGATTATGAGGATGATTTTATTATTATTATTAATTTTATTATGGGTCTTTCTTAGGGTTTTTGGGAGACGTTTAATAATAATAATAATAAAATGATAATAATAATACTTGTTATTATTATTATTATTTTATTATTATTTATTAATTAGTATTTTATTATTATTAGTTATTATTATGGATCTTTACTTGGGTTTTCGGGAGTTGTTATCTGAAACTAATATTTCTTGGGGATCATTATGTTCATGATATTTACAGAGTTTTGCTTATGTTATTGACGGAAATCCCCAACGGGCTTGTGGTACTAAACACGCCGCAAAGGTGGATACATACCGGGTTAAATCCCGTGGGGTCACTATCTAGGAAAGATCTATTATGATTATTATTATTCAGAAGATGAACCCTATTCAGATGGAACAAGCCCACAGGGGCCACTGGCTTGAAATTCAAGTTTCCAAAGGATACAGTGTTTGTTAAGAAGAAGTATGAGGGGGCAAAGGGAACGCCAACGTCAATCTTCTTACTCCACTGTATTACGAGAAACCCTGACTCTGTGCCTGAATGTTGAGGAAATCCTCGAAATTCTTATTTCCGTACAAAAAATTTTTCTTCGTACGCAATAACGCTTTAACAAGCATTTGCGTGCTACATGAGTTAGAAAAAATAGCCAGGCTTACTTAGAATAATAGATATTATGTCGTGTAAGCTGTTACGATGGAGAGCAAATTCTCTGTTGGAAATACAAGCATCTTTAAAAAGCGCTTCCAAGCTATTTCAATCAACATTATGCAAACTAACGATTACCGTTCAAAATCGAACTTATGATCATCATCCTCAAACTAGTGGTTGTACTTTAATCAAAATAAAGCGAAAGTAGTCCCGAAATAAAGAGATTTTATATCCCGTCCTGTTTCTCTGCAAGAGATTCATTGGTAATGAGGTAATCTTTGAACAAATGATAAGAGAGCCACTGCTGAATATGGCTATGCTTCAGTTCTCGGTGACTGAAATCTTCCTCAGATGTCGGTGACGCTTCGTGTGAAGTTGACCAGCGAGACCTAAAACGCGTCAGTAAACTTGGTCACGTGACAGCGTCCCAAAAGAGGTAGCACAGCGAGGCCGTGTGATATTTCAAGTGACGAAAGGGCGGGTAATTTGTATACAAATTAAAAAAAGCCTTGAATATAAGAAGGTGAACAACATTTCTTCGTGAATCTATAAAGTATTTCCAGCGAAGGATTGGAACATAAAACTTAGGGCAAAAGCCCAGCACTGGACCCTCTGAGGTCATTCAGCGCTGAAAGGTAAACAGAGTAATAAGGTTTTCAAGGTGTACCAGAGGAAAACATCGCAGTTGGGCGTTGAGACAACTGTTAGGAAAGGGTGAGAAGTAAGCTGGAAGATAACGGGGGTACAGTAAAAGGAACGAAAGGGGTTGCAGCTGGGAGCCGAAGGCACGCTGCAAAGAGCATTACGTCATGCACGAACGTCACCTCCCCCCAACCCCGCCCCGCCTCACGGGGACATTATTGTAAAGGAAACTTAACTGTATGTTAAATATTTTTATAGGTAAGGGATCGAGAGAGATATAAGCGGCTGATCAGATGCAACTCAGCTATCACAAGAAGCGTGTTAAAGAACTTTCATACTTACTGGCAAACGCAAAATGTCAGGAAACTCACGTATTTTACTGTTAAAAATATAAAAATATATTTTCATGTGCATAATACAGTTTAGTCATTAAAAGCATAGAAAAAGATGTGTTCACATTATTCTCTTTAGCAACGTATAGGCTCGCTACTCTATGGCAACTTACTCAGCAGTAGGATACCTACTACTCTTGCATCCTTACACTTGAACGCGCACCCATTTTGAGCCATAAACCATATCAATCAATAACAATAACCATACAAAATACTATTGATACAACTTATGATTTATGCAACTCCATATTCACGTACAGAGTTGAAACTTCAGGCTGCACCGAACAACGTAGTTTTTCAGAAACGGCTTTTGGCTCACTTCTATCATTTTTTAAATATCGACTCAACCTCAACACAACAACAGTTTTCTCAAGTATCAAAGCGGAACACAGGAATATCTTTGTGTGTCTTTGATTTATTTCATCTTAAACAGAAAATCGGCAGAAGCCGTTTCTCGCATTTTTTTCTGCTATTAAACTTTTTATGAAAGATCTAGGGCATTCGCTTTCGCTTAATGTACTGTAGTAGGTCACTATAACGGAGATCATTGTCTGGTAAATACTCCTTTATTATGGAGGCACGGAATTAAACCCAGCGAGACGAAGAGGGAGGGAGTGAGAGAGGGAGAGAGAGAGAGAGAAAAAAAAATTAGGAGGTCCAAGGGGTTCCCCAATTCTTTATTCCGCTTAGCCCTCCCTTTTTGGTCTTCTAATATATCACATTATCCAGCTGACCTCGGTAAGACGAACTGTAAGCGTTTT
>NC_061100.1:125868900-125886400 GCF_015104395.2 Macrobrachium nipponense | reverse complement strand
TATATATATATATATATATATATATATATATATATATATTTTTTTTTTTTTTTTTGCTTTTGTTCTTTTGTGTTTCAGGACCGGATGAGAAACTGCCTTCTTCAGTGAATCTAAAGCATTTATGAATGTCATTGCTTTACACTTGCTAATACTCATCCTTGATGTGTAAACCAAAATACACATGTGGGATTAAAAAGGTGATACATATTTGTTAGTCGACCTGAAAAGTTAGTCCTCCTTGTATGTTCTAAGAGAGAGAGAGGGCAAAACTATTAATGTGTTTCCTACCAATTCTCGACGTTCCCGAAGACTGACAAGGTCCTTGTCAGTTTTCGTCGTTGCCCAACAACTTGAGTTTCTTCGACACACGAATTCGTTCTTTTTTGAAAATGTAAATTTCCTGTGTATTCGCTTTCAAACTGTCTTCCGCTGGGGCGTGAATATTGTAATTATGGAACATTTTTCAGCAAGGTAACCAACAGGCAATTATGGCGTAGGAAATTGGGTCTACAGAATCCTTTTTGGTTCCTCTCTCTCTCTCTCTCTCTCTCTCTCTTTTTTATGATGAAAAGAATTGCTGCCTCAGAAACCGATACTTACCTTTCCTGAAACTTGAGAAGTCAACTTCATTATTAACTATGTTATAAGTCTCTCTTAATAAGAATGAATCAAGGAAACAGTTGTTGATAGTTTAAAATCTATATTGGATGCAATATGCTCATAAGGATATAGAAAAAGTGATTTCTAAAAAGTTCTTGCTATGAAAAGGATTGGCTGGAAAGAAATGTATTCTTTATTACTAAGATCATGATACAATGGGCATATATTCTTTATAACTTGATAATGATAAAATTCATAGTATGTCTGGTAGAAGACAATAGGAAATGATTGAACTTGAGAAGCATTTTGCATGGAACTCATATATTACGCACAAAAAAATTGATTTTTTCATTGGACAAAAGATTTAGAAAGGAAGTTTTTTTTTCACGAAGAACTTTTTTTTATATAATAAATTCACTATTCTGTAAATTATTTCTGTGCAGTCTCGTTTGTCCTTTTTCCCTTCCCAATATTCATCTTTAGACAACTTTACTGGACTTACGAATATATAACTAAAACATTTCTCATGAATTTTTCATTGTAAGAGCAATATTAAATCTACATCATAGACAGAAATAATACAAATTCTGACATCTCTGGACGAAGAACTTGCCGATATGTAAACCCCAGTTACCTTGTTTTTACTGAAAATCAATTTTAATTACTTCACAACTTTTATTTTAATTGGCATCATAATTTTGTTGAAAGAATGCAACACTGGGTGTCTTTTATTATTCGGTCTGAAAGTTATACCTTTCAGAATTCTGTAGTTCTAAAGGGAAAAGGCCTCTTTACTTTGCATCTAGATCATTTGACAGGTTTTAATAACTGTTCACATGAATTTTTCATATAGAAAAATAATATATATATATTATATATATACATATTATATACTAATAATATATAATATATATACACACATATATATATATATATATATATATATATATATATGTATGTATTGTATGTGTGTGGAAAAATCCTTGCACTAAATTCATATTTCTTTTAATTAATTATATTTTCAAATATATCGTGCGAAAGTCACTGAACCAGAATAATAATTGTCATTACTGCCTAAGTAATATCATAAGAATGATGATGATGATGATTATTATTATTATTATTATTATTATTATTATTATTATTATTATTATTATTATTATTATTATTACAAGATATCGATCCAATATAATACTATTTATAATAAGGAAGTAATTCAAACTTCAGGAAAGTACAACATTTGTAACTGAATTACTTCAAAGTTTCGCAGACTGTCCTCCGTAATTTAGGGGACCAAAATATACAATGGCCAGCAAGGAAATATGAAAATAAATAAAATGAATAAAGATAAGAACAACTAAAGCACTGATGCTCAACGCAGTTCTCTCTCACATCTATATACATACATACGTATATAAGTATATATGTGTGTTTGTGTGCAATACCATATTGAAAATAAAGCAACTAGACTTATGATACGATAAAATGTCACTTAACATTGAATTAGAAATATACTAGTTAAAAGTCTGCAGCTAAAATTTATGATCAGGAATCATTACAAGACTAAATGACAGGAAAGGCCCAGCACAATAAGAAGCTTACGAACAGTAACTTAGCAGCATGTGTTATTCGACCATCCTACCAAAAACAGCCTTCATGCTTAGTGAGAGGACGTTGCCGAGGGAGACACTCTCTTCTAACAAAGGTTGATACTCAATGATTGTATTATTATTATTTTCATTATTCAGATGAACCTTATTTATATATAAAAAGTCCACAGGGGATATTGACTTGAAATTCAAGCTTCCAAAGAATATGGTTTCCATTAGGAAGAAGTGAGAGGAGGTAAAGGGAAATACAGAAAGAATTGATATCACTTATTATAAAAGAAAAAAAAAATGAATAGAAATAAAAATGCATTAAAAATGCCAAGCGCAGTGGTAGAGCAGCCTAATACAGCTTTTGTATCCCTGGCCCGAAGCAAGCAAGCGAGCAAAATGAAAAGAAGGGAAGGAACCGCCAAAGAGGGAATGTTTTAAACACCAAGGAAATAGGAGTCATGGAGGGAGTTCTTACGTAATGTCACCGGCGTCATACAATTTACTAATTCTGCATAGGATTAGCATGATGAATTATAATAAGGAAACTACAAAACGAAAAAAATATCAGCTGAAAAGTTCTTATAGAAATACTAGCAAACAATAAACACATTATTGTCGCAGTTGTTTTATGAATCGAAGAAGACCAAGGCATTTCCTCAAGTAATGACTGTATTAGCATTGCAACATATACAGAACTGACTATACGGAATCTGTAAACCCACAGAGTCAAGCAATGTAATTTGCAGGTTATTCTAATGTTAATTTGGCAGTAAAAAGAAAATATCCGCAAGTACAAATATCAATAATACAAAATTACCTCTGTTGTTTGGTCATTAATACTACGGTATGAATTTTCAATGATAGTGGCATCACACACACACACGTACACATATAAGTGTGTGTGTGTGTATTTGTGTTCTATGCATATATGTAATTGTACCACAGGGGAAAAATAAATGTCTTATTCCTGAATGGTTTCATCTTTAGGGTGACAGTACAATCGAACATACAAACGGAAAAAAAGAAACATTCACACCCGATAAGAAACTGGATTACCTGTGCCATCACTAGGTAAATCAAATCTTGCTTTCCCATGCAAGTAGGCTTACATCACTACTGTTAGGCACAGGTAAGCTACCTTTTTGAAAATCTATGCAATGTACATATTACTTTTGCAATAAATAGATGAACATAGATTCCTTGTGTGATATTCAAATTCTTCTTATAAAGCTTCCGAGACATGGCATCTCTTCTGCAGCGTGGAAACTACTGAATGTGATAATTTACTCTACCTCAAATTTGTAATTCAACAGGATCAGGAGATTTACAACTTTCCGGCAGTTGCTATCAATCATCATTGAACTGCAAAAACTGAGGCAGATTTTTCCCATGATTACATATATAGAATATTATCTATATTGTTGTATCATTTCAGCTACTTATGTATTCATGTTTACTCTCCTAGCTGCGATGTCTTCGCCCGTAGCGGCTCCACCCCCTCCCCCGCACCGGGATTCCATGAGCACCCCTACCCCGACGTCCGTAGGATCACCGCCAATCACGCCGGCAGTCACCAGTACTCCAAGAACTTCGTCCTCACAATCGAACCTCCCGGATTATGTTCAGACATTAACGGTCAGAGGTAAGGAAATTTCCCTTTATATTCAGACTGTTTTTATTGCAGTGACGTATTAACTGGCAGATATAGATCCTTCCTTAATATGTTCAGATATTAACCGTCTGATTATGTTCAGACATTAACGGTCAGAGGTAATGCATTTTCTCTTTATATTTAGGCTGTTTTTATTGCACTGACATATTAACTGTCAGATACAAATCCTTCCTTACTATGTTCAGATATTAACCGTCGCACGAACGAATCTCAAAGGCGATATTAAGAGGTAAATGTTAGTGGTCAAAAACTGCCTTATTATGTTTATATATTAACTTTGAGAGGTAAGTAACTTTAATTATTTTGTCGAGCAATCAAAATGATCATGATCAGAAATCTACAGTCGTAAAAACGGAGTAAAGACGTTAGAAGATTATTGAGTATAACCAAGAATAATTTTTGGAGTTTAATATTTTTTTTCATTACTCAATTATGTTTCGGTAATACTTTTTTTCTTTTTTTTAGTCATTACTGAACGCTTCTTAAAATAAACTTATTAGAGTTTTCTGGAATGTTACACGTTATCACGCAACACTTTTCCCAATTTTGAACACAAAGGAAACTGTTTCCGTGCCTGTGTCAACCTCATGTCATATATTTGTCTGTTGCTACCAATATTGAACTCTCATATGACACAGCTTCTTTGAACCGCTGTTAAATAATCTTTACACATTTTCTGAACAGCCTAGTTCACCCTTATGGGGACATAACCGCATGGTGAATTATTTCTTGATATTATTTTAGTAGGAAAAAGTTATCCATAGGCGAAGACTCAAGGATTTCCGATCTACTCTCTATATTGTATGCTTTACTTTCTTGGCAAAATCTCTCACTCGTTTCCAGACTTTATTCTCGTTGTATGTTGCAATTAAACTATAGTTATCTTAATCGAGACGTTACTTTCAACTCAGCGTTATCACTTTGCATGAGATGATTCTATTAAAAATATATATATATATATATATATATATATATATATATATATATTATATATATATATATATATATATATATATATGTATATATGTAGATATATATATATATATATATATATATATATATATATATACATATATCATATATATATATATATATATATATATATATATATATATATATATATATATATATATATATAATATATATATATATATATATATATATATATATATAATCCTTGCAGATCCTTTTAAATTCTTGAACTCCTGGCATTCTCTGAATTTCAGTTTTTAAAGCCATATTAAATAAAAGATGAATATTCTGTTATTAAGGGACCGATTCCCGATGTTCTAGCCAAAACTGGAGAAAAGTTGTCGCTATAGTGTTGAACCTTTTTCCATTGTTGCAAGAATGATCTAAAGTTTGGAGAACCATAGTACACCCGGACAAAACCAGCGACTAATGAATTCTTAATTTGTTGAATCCCCAGTGTGACTGAAGACGTTCCTGAGCAAAAAACCATGAATTCGCGATTTGAAATTCAGTGAAGAGATACCGCCATTCCTTCATTTCCTGGTGTGGATGAGAACTTCCTCATTTCTCTCCCACATTTAGATCGAAGACTTCTGTACTCGGACTTTGGATTTATAGAAATTGGTAAACTGCAATCGATTCTAACCTGGGTTAATGCTGAATCCTGATCTAGTGTTTTTTGCCGTAATACTGAGACAGCATGCTTTTGAAAATATAATCTTGCTTCTCACTAAAAATTCTGACATAATATGTTAAGAGAAGCGATAAAGTTACTCAACTGGAACCTAGCGTTCTGAGCTTGAGTGATTCTGCGTTGTAACACTACACCCTATACAGAATACGAACCCCTTTTTTTTTTCTTTATGGTGTGCATTGTCGGTTTTTATAATTATTACAGCCACATTTAACGTTTACCTATCAGAGAATCTAAAGACAACCCGTTTTCTATATAGGGTATAGTATATATATATATATATATATATATATATATATATATATATATATATATATATATATATATATATATATATATATATATGAATAATTATCACATCACCGTATATATATATATATATATATATATATATTATATATATATATATATATTATAATATGTATATATATATATATATATATATATATATATATATATATATATAATAATATATATGAATAATTATCACATCACCGTGATTCATATAAATTACTCGAGCTACCATGTCCTTTGAAATTTAATTTGCTCTACCTCGGAATTAATATATTTTCATATACGTAAACCGGAGGGGAATTTTTTAGTTGATAATTATTTCGTCCTCTCGTGGGTTCGAACCACCGCTGGGCCCACGAGAGGACGAAATTATTATCAACCACAGCTGTTGCCAAGTTTATAACTACGTATGGTGGTTTTATCACATGAAGAAGTGACTTTTTAACATTAAAACATATTAACCACAAAGTCGCCCTTGATATCGAATACACCATGCATCTGGAAAAACCTAAACGCACAGGTAATTATAGCTTGGCCATATGCATTTATCAGATAAAATACCCTTTGAAGGACTTTATTTCAAATGTTTGGTAAATTTGTTCTCAGGGAGGTAATTGTGACACACACACACATATCTATCTATCTTTTTTGTCTTTTTCTATATATATATATATATATATATATATATATATATATATATATATATATATATATATATATATAAGTCATATCACATTACCGCGATTCATATACATATATCGAGCTACAAATGTATGTATATATATATATATATATTATATATATATATATATATATATATATATATAATAAGTCATATCACATTACCGTGATTCATATACATATATCGAGCTGCAGATGTCATTTAATATCTAATTCGCTCTACCTCTGAATTAATATAGTTTCATATATGTTTAACCGAAGGGGAATTTATTCAGCGATAATAGAATTGCCACCCGACGGGCACGAACCATCAACATCTTCAATTCCAGGACTGGCAGTGAAGCCTTAGCCCAACCCACCACCGCAAGAGGAGATAAGTTTATGCAGCCTCTCACTTCAAATACCTGCCGCGCTCAGGTATTTTTAGATTTGGAGACTGCATCAAACCCACCTCGTCCTCGGTAGCGTTGTAGTCTACCCCGGATTTAATACATTTTCAATTTATGTTTAACCGAAGGGGAATTTATTCAGAGATAATAGAATTGCCACCCGACGGGCACGAACCATCGACATCTTCAATTCCAGGACTGGCAGTGAAGCCTTAGCCCACCCCGCCACCGCAGGAGGATATAAGTTTATGCTGCCTCCCACCTCAAATACCTGCCGCGCTCAGGTATTTTTAGATTTGGAGACTGCATCAAACCCACCTCGTCCTCGGTAGCATTGTAGTGCTTTTGCCCGCACCTAGCCATTATATAAGTCATATCATATTCCCGGGATTCATATACATATATCGAGCTACAAATGTCCTTTAATATCTAATTTGCTCTACCTCGGACTTAATATATTTTCATATATGTTTAACTGAAGGGAATTTATTCAGCGATAATAGAATTGCCGGCCGACGGGTACGAACCATTGACATCTTCAATTTCAGGACTGGCAGTGAAGCCTTAGCCCACCCCGCCACTGCAAGAGGATATAAGTTTATGCCGCCTCCCACCTTAAATACCTGCCGCGCTCAGGTATTTTTAGTTTTGGAGACTGCATCAAACCCAGCTCGATATATATATATATATATATATATTATATATATATATATATATATATATATATATATATGTGTGTGTGTGTGTGTGTGTGTGTGTGTGTGTGTGTATAACTGAATCACGAAAGTTAGGAACGTGATAAATCCATTAATAAAGGTATATGCCACCAGGGAAAATAAACAACAGAGTATCCGCTAGATCTTTCAACGTTCAAACATCCTTTACTTAGCAGATGAACTGATTTACATGTGGTAATGACAATACACGAAAGGTCGTATAACTGACAGATAGGGATTATAAAGAGATTAGTACCTAGAATCTGACACACCTGTAATATGAGTAACCTTCCCAAACAAGCAAAAATATGGGTACAATTAAAAGTTTAAGACAAACTGCTCAGACACAAGGACAAGACAATTAAAGGATTATTATAGGTGACAGCTATTCAGAACTTTGGTAAACAAAATCATATTCACAATACATATTAAACATACATATATAGCGAAGATATCTCTAAGGCAACTGATTTTTATTTAAGTCTGTAATTATATCTTTGAGGTCATTCTTAAACATGTTACAAATACAAGGGTCTAAATGAAACAGGCCACGACTAATATTGAAATTACAATAGATATATGTGTGTGTCACAATTACCTCCCTGAGAACAAATTTACCAAGCATTTGAAATAAAGTCCTTCAAAGGGTATTGTAATGTCTACATTAGTCGTGGCCTGTTTCATTTAGACCCTTGTATTTGAAAAATGTTTAAGAATGACCTCAAAGATATAATTACAGACTTAAATAAAAATTAGTTGCCTTAGAGATATTTTCGTTGTATATGTATGTTTAATATGTATTGTGAATATGTTTTTGTTTACCAAAGTTCTGAATAGCTGTCACCTATAATAATAATCCTTTAATTGTCTTGTCCTTGTGTCTGAGCAGTTTGTCTTAAACTTTTAATTGTACCCATGTTTTTGCTTGTTTGGGAAGGTTACTCACCTTCCAGGTGTGTCGGATTCTAGGTACTAATCTCTTTATAATCCCTATCTGTCAGTTATACGACCTCTCGTGTATTGTCATTTCCTCATGTAAGTCAGTTCATCTGCTAAGTAAAGGACATTTGAACGTCGAAAAGATCTCGCGGATACTCCGTTGTTTATTTTCCCTCGTGGCATATAATATATATATATATTTGATATATATATATATATATATATATATTATATATATATACAGATAGCCGAGAGAGAGAGAGAGAGAGAGAGAGAGAGGAGATAGAGAGAGAGAGAGCGAGAGAGAAGCAGGAGAAGAGGAATAGAGAGAGATTGAGAGAGACGAGAGAGAGAGAGAGAGAGAAGAGAGAGTCCATGAAATACCATTTATCTCTATAACTTCGTACTTCTGACCCAAATCTTCGGTATTTTCACCAGAAAAAAAGACCTTTTCAAGAAATGTTGATAATTTTCTTTAACGCAGGCAAAAATCAAAGCCAGAAAAACTGGGGAAATGAGAGAGAACGAAAGGAAGGTCCCCATTGCGTAACCGAGCCGACATTCCTTCAAGTAAAAAAGAAAATAAAAAAGGAAGACAGAAAAAAGCCATTGATACCATGCCTCCATTCCTGTTTGGTATCAAAGGAGTCATAATAATTGTCATAAATGGAGAATCCTTCCCCCGATTTCCTTTCAGGAGCCTCAATTCTACCCTACGGTGGCGCTTGGGAACCTGAGATGCGAAAAGTATTGGAACACAATGGCGGCCTCCCGTGTGACTTCTGCGGGCGGTGGGGATTGAGATACCCATTGTTATCGCGGCATATCTTTGTAATCTCTCTCGTCTGAAGATTCTTTGTGATCTCATAGCAGCCAGAGGAGGGAGACAAAGAATTTGAAGCAGTATTCTTAGCAAACGTCTCCCGCGGAGAGATGCACTCCTGCGGTGAATAAAGCGGAAATAATTGAATCATTCTTTGTAATCAAGGAAATGAATGAGAACCAACTATCTGAGGGGATTGTATGTTGTCTGTGATTGTGAGCACCATCATCGTTTTCTCCCCGACCCCCTCCATCCCGCAGCCCGCTTCTTCATCATCATCAGCTCCCATTGCTGTGTGGGGAAGTTCTTGCCAATTGTGTTGGGTATGAATGGGCAATACATTTCCGGCAGCAGCAGCAGTACTAGCATCAATATCAGCAGTCGTATTCGAAGTAGTGTTAGTAGTAGTGATAATGAAAAGAATGACACTAAGCAGGATTTTGATAATGATACGGTGGCATTTATGGGGCCAATTACTTCGGTCATTCTTGATGACGGAAACTATCGTATGAATCATTAGATTAAGATTTTCAAGATGGGACCATATCGCAGAACGAGTCTCTCTCTATCTCTCTCTCTCTCTCTCCTTCATGCGTAAATCAGAAATTTTGCCCTTTACAACTTTCTTGAAGAATTCGCATATATTCTTTTCTAAAAAAAAAAAAAAAAAAAAAAAAACTCAGCCGGACTTACACTGACTGGAAGATGGTTTGACGAAAAACTTTGGGAGTTAAACATAATCCAGTCCATGACCCTGTTGAGCGAGCAGTTTCCAATTGAACTGTGTTACAGTTTTTTTGCAGAAAAAAAAGTTCAAGTTCTCGAAATTTCAACAATGAAGGAACGGCGTGTAAGCGTGGACCTAGAGGTACTTAAAGAAACCCTTAAATGACTCCTATTCAGTTCATGCGTTCTCGGATCTATTCATAAACTTGAACATAAAAAGAAAGTATTAATGCGTAGCCAAATAAAGTACCATATATAAACATTAACTAAAATGAAAGGTATCACATTCATTTACATCCCTACAATGAAGCTACAACTGTCAAACTTGAAATGATCTCAGTTTTCCTGAGATAATATAGAAGATTTCTAGTTGCTTGTTTCAGCGCGAAAACATGCTGGTATTGCTTCATTTACGTTCATTTCTTCACTACACTTAACACAGTGATATATTTATTTATGCAATAAAATATTAATCATGACTAACTGGTTATTTCCCATCACTACAGTACTTAGTGACTATCTCTTCCGTTCTCTCGGTTTTTTCTTGCTTTCAACGGTCTTTGCTAGGTAAAGGCATAAGGTTGACCTTCCAGTCGGTAAAGGTAAACGAATAATAAGAATAAATACAAGAAAAATTATCGAGAAAACTCAAGAAATCGCGTGCAGTGCTACGTAATTTGTTGGCAATGACGTCATAGAATTTCTCCACGAGCGAAATTATTTAAAAAATAGAAGAATACAGTCTCGGTACATCTACGAGAATGCGTACATTTCTAGCTACAACACGAAGTAAGCCTGATTTTTTAATTTCTGAATAAGTAAATAGTATCGGTGCAAAGTTACTTCAAAGCGACTAATAATTTGAAACAATACAATGAAACGTCCGAACTAATCCAATCTTCAAAGGTTTCTTCACGTAAATGTTATACAGTGCATTTCATCCTCTAAAGGTATAGAAAAATGCTATTTTTCTTTATCTGGTGTTCAGCATTTTATTTTTCTATCCATCATCCTATCTTTTTAGTTACGCCCAACTCTGCCCTATGATAATTCATTTACCTACAGTGACGAAAGAACAAAAAAATTACACAGCAAGATAAAAGTTCAACTACTCTTTAAGACTGATAAACACGTAGTCATGAGTTTTTTGTTTTCTCAAGTGCCATGCATAGAACCAGCAGAAGCACGCCATGAAAGTTGTAACTGTTATTATACAATACCAGACAGCAGAAATCCCATTCGGTAGTTGCGTGTTATACTTCTGCAGCTCAAACTCTCGCTGTTTCAGAGTTAGATAAGTACTATACACCAGGTATAGTACGTAAGTCTGGCACTAATGACTAAAAAACATAGTTTCTGAAATTGTAGAAAGTCTCTCAAATACTTCGGTAGGAACATCATCAATATCAAATTAATTGCTCTTTGCCATTCACCTGTATCTTGCCGTCTTGTGCTTTTCATAGCGTCGATGCCCTTCAGCCTTAATACTAAAGTAAAGACCCCAAACCGTCTTTTTTCCATCTCATATTTGGAATTATTCGCCTACTGATCGACCTACCTCTCTTGCTCTCACTATCTGACCAAACGCCTGCAAAGAATTTCAATCAGCATTTTCTTCTTGCAGGAGGAATGTGTGATGATAACTTATTAGCCAATAGTGAGTTCGTATTTTAATTTCCTCCTCTTCAATTCTCAGATAACTATAAAATCGGGGCTAAATAGTGTTTCAGCTAAGGTTTCTAAGATGATTCTGATATTGATTCTAGCATTTTGATGTGAGGATGATCTGTGTATTTATGAGCAGACCATAGGAGGGGAAACTCAGATTGCAATGCAGAGCATGACTGTGCACGATGAACAGATTTCGATGGTAAAGTCAGGGTTTATAAAGTCATTAAGTAAATACAGATCAAAGAAGGGAAAATCACGGCTTTCATAGACCTGACTGTTACTATATTCATTGCGAAAGATAACAGCTGCTGTGATGAAACTGATTTTAAAATCTGAGCAAGAGCGCCTCATCTTCTATGTATGAGTTAAGAGAAAGAGAACCCGAGGTATTGCATAAAAATGTGAAATGCTCAACCATGAAATGGGGTTATCAATGATCAGTGATCAAGTTGACGACCTATTCCAGAAACTAGGGGAATTACCCCCTTTTTTTTCTTTATAAATTTGATGTAGTGTCCGATGATTAAGGAGAGGTATTAGATTCGCTAAATTCTCCTGCTCTTGTAGTTGCCATTAAATCTTCGTGACAACAAGCGTTGCAGATTAATACGATTCAGGATTATGCTTGAAGAATGAGGGAATAGTTCCTCTCACTTCTAAACTGTGTGCGTGATATTTTCCATGACTCTCATGAAGCATTCGCATGGCTGACATTACAAAACATTGCAATCTTAATATGCAAACTCTTATAAAAGAAACTGTAAAGGATAAAAGAATAATGACAAAGCCTGACGAATTTTCTCTGCCACAAGGCATTGCGGATGCCGGACCTAATAAGTACTATGTAGCGGATACGAAATAGATGACGCGGTTAGAGAAGGAAGCAAAGGAGAGAGTCAAAGGAAAGAGTAAAACGCTTCACCAACCTGCTAGCAAAGGTTTGGACTCGAGTTTCTTGTTCGAGAATCCATCATGTCCCCCAAGTTGCACACTTAGTGAACTTGTAGATGAAGATCCACTTGAATTAACAAGATACTCAAGGAGAGGGAGAAGGAGGGTCGGGGGAGGGGGGGAGAGAGGAAGGGCGAGAGGGCCAAGTACTACGTAGGTTGGGAGGTAAGGGCGAGCGGGAAACTGCACCACCGAAGCCTCCCAACCGTTGAATCGTCCAGTAAACATCACAAAAGACTCGCCACTTCGCATCGAGATTGAATAAACACTTAATAGCTTACATCCTTCCCTTGTATAATCAAACCACTTATAACACAAACTGAATAAACATTTTTAGGGCATTCGACCCTCCAGGGCTCTCCTGTGCCCAACCCAGACGGAAGGGTTCCGCGAATCCCCGACGTTTCTACAAAAGAGGATGTGATCCCACAAACACCCACGACGCCTCCTGACGACGATTGCTTGGCCTTGCGTGTGGGATCGCCTGCGATGCCACCTACCTACGCTCGTTTGTTAGTTGCCAGAATTCGCAAGTGGTACAGAGTGTACATATTATGTAATGTGTTTGTGATGAGCTTGAGGACTGACATATCTCGATGAAAATTGCAGAAAATATCAGTTGAACAAACTGTAGGGGCAAAACCGCTTCCATGGGAACCAAAACTGACCAAAACCAGGGGTCTTGCTAATAAAAGGAAAGGGGAGCATTCTTTTAAAGGCGAATAAGAATAGCTAGAAGAATGCAATTGAAACTGATCAATAGAACACTAACATTCTACTACCACTAAATTGGACCACAACCTGGGAGGCCGATTCCGTAGCGAACGGATGACCCAACCTCATTGTATAAACGCCTGGGAAGAAGATCAGGTTCGCTACTTCCAATATCCTTCTCTTTTCCCACTACAACCTGCCCCCCTCCCCTCCCTTTTCTCATTTTTCGTCTCCTTCTCCTTCTTGGCCTTTTCTGCATAACGATAGGTACGAGATCGTCTTGGATGATACGTCTGTGATTAAGACGAGGTGAAATTCGATAGGCACTCCTCGAAGGGAGGCCGCAAAGGAACGAACCTACGCAGATGGGCTGATACTGGCAAGATATGATACGTTTCCTTTGATTTCCTTCTTCGCCATATTTAGACGGGAGTAAAGTCTCTATCGCGGATTCTCTTTGCCATGTCAAAAGCTTCAGTAAATTTAGAAGGGGCACTGCAGAGTAAATGGTGTCTATTGTCGTAAATATATGCTGATATTAATATTCCCTTTATGTGCTACAGTAAGGAGAAAAAGCTTTATATCATCATATATATGATGAAGTCTAAAACAAGATGATGTGGCATCGTGGCAATGTAACATCATGAGAAAGTACATGGCAAAATTCTGTGATTAGCGAGCACTCATCATGGCGAACGAGAACGTAACCTGATTAAAGTAAGGTATCCACTTAGCGTCCATTTCATTCAATAAAAAAAAATGTAATAGCAACTAGTCTACAGATCCTCTGCTCACCACAAATTGATAAAGGTAAAACAAAAATCATATTCACTGGCACAGTAAAAAGAACAATAAACAAAGATAATTTCGCGGAATTTTTTGGATAAAGTTGAAATGAAAAAGAGGCTGGAATGTGTGGTTCACTAACTCTAAAAGAGCACTGAATGAACAACAGTTAAGAGGAATATTGAACAGATAATGCCTATTAGTGATTGATGGGAAAAGTTGAATCCGGGAACATTTAAAGGACAGGTAATGCAGAGGATACTGCTCGAAATGAAAATTTTTATTCTGACTAATCACAAACTTGTCAAGCGGACTTCCACATACCAGAATTCCCATAGATACGAAAAAAGAAAGATCAGTGTAAATCATGAAAGTTGAATATGTAATCTATAATAAATAAGAATAAGAAATGCACATCTCTCTGCCAGATTTTAAAGGCCAAACCAAAATAAAAATATATATTAGAAAATGACTGATATGGGAAAGTCAGCTTCAACTGACCCTTACGATAAGAAATATACGCATAGACCGGATGCCCTTGGTAAAGAGGCAGGGGCACTGCCCAAGAACTTGCTAATCATACCCAGTCCAACGAACATTGAGAATGATAACCACAAAGTAAATTTGGAAAGTAGAAGTAACTGGCGAGCATATTCCTCGAAGTGGTGACCTCAGACACGACCTCTTAAACCTTCCCTTCTGCAGGATATTTGAAGACTTGAAAGCAGGGTAGGCATGAGCCTCCTGCAATGACATGAACGCAGCGTTCAAAACAGTGATGAATATTTTTAGGTACTTAACCTTAAGATAAATTATATGAGTAGTTAATACGGATAAATAGCGACCATCAACGTGATGTAAAAACGGGATTAATATTGCATTTACACTCAAAATTTAATAGTTACTACAGGAAAATTTCATGTTGTCAATTTAAGGGAAGCTCTGATAGCAATTCATCTATTTTGCTCAAAATAAAATAAATGCAATAGAAATAATCAAATCCTCTAGAATAGCGGAATAGAAAAAAAATAAGATCCACAAACTTCACAGACAATTAAATAATAGAAATATTTTGGTATTCATATAATTGAGAATAATGAAGAACATTGGATCAATCTGAATTTATGAGATCTTTTGACCTTTGGAAAGAAGTGAGAATTTCGCAAGTGAATTGAGGGGGGCTTCATTTTCTTTCGCCAATCTGTTTTGTGTGCTTCTTCCTTTATGCCAATCCTCTTAGTTCATCAACATACATGGGTCCTCTGAGCATGTTGTGGTCTACCAGGCAACGAGACACTCTGCTTCATGATCGAAGACTGAACTGGCAACTTTCCGAGTTTCCCCTCGAGGATACCGAAATCCGACCTCTCCGGTTTGTCAACGGTTTACGTAGTAATCCATTCAATGCTGTCTTCGGTAATCACGTCACTCGAACTCCTAATCTATAAACTGCTTTACTTTCTTATTTTCTGTTATCAATGATTCACACTGGTCTTGCCTGTCACAAACTGATTTTATGAGCTCCTGTTTAGGATTCTTCCCATTAGGGGGTTCTTGCAAAAATAACATTGGAGAGAGTTCGACCTTAGATCATTTTCTTATAATATTTTCAGGGACACGGAAAGAACTAAACCAATGACTGATCATGTCAGGGAATAATAATAATAATAATAATAATAATAATAATAATAATAATAATAATAATAATAATAATAATAATAATAATAATAATGATAAGGACTGCTTTATCTGATGCCTTGTAACTTAGCTGTTCTTTCATAATTTCACAGGCTGTTCTGATATCAGATTGTTGTGAACGAATTAATCAACCCCATCGCTCTCATGAAATAGCGGTTTTCAATGTTTTTTTTTAAACAATAGTGTATATAGTATATATATATATATATAATATATATATATATATATATATATATATATTATATATATGTGTGTGTGTGTGTGTGTGTGTGTGTGTGTGTGTGTATGTGTGTGTGACTGAATCACGAAAGGTTAGAACGTGCAGCATTCGCTTCGTTGCTTGAATACTTTGTATACAAACATTTGATGAAAAATTTCGATATAATGGAAAATGTCAGTCAAAGGAAATATCCAAAGTGAGTGTTAGTATAAAAGATTAAGTTATTACAATAATTTTACAGCGCACACAATAAGATTACTAAACATAAAGCCTCAAGATTTGTTAGGTAAAATCCACATCTCACGAATTCACAAAATGTTCAAAATTTATCTAGGAATTTCTACATCGCCTTAATATATCTTTTTACTTATTTATATGAGGATTTCTCTTATTTCTCACGGAAAGACATCAAAGCTTGCGGAATCTTCTAAGCAAATTGAAAATCTGCAGATTATAATACTACTACTACTACAAATACAATAAAATAATAATAATAATAATAATAATGATAATAATAATAATTTATACTGTCACTTTAAGCATTATTTATGAAGTTGGAAGCTGCATAATTCATATCTGTCGTAAGAACGTGAAATCTTGAAATAGAAAAAGCAACGAATCGCCATCGGAAAGTCATGAATTGCTCACTGACACGAGTCCAAAAGTCTTAGACAATTTCTAAGATTATCGGTAATGATGCTATCCCTTGCTTGCCTGCGTTATCAAAACACTAAAACAGACCAGTTCTAACCGGACCACTTTGCGAACACAGATTTAATTGTCTTGTCCTTTCCGGTCATGAAAAATCCCGGTTTTATAGAAGGACAGATCACAAGAGAGTTTCATGTATTTTGAAAGCCTATGAAAAGCTGAAATTGATCCAATACTCTGTAAGAAGATGATATAAAAATGCATTACAAAGAAATACACAAGTCTTGCAAAGTGACTTTTTGTTACTGGGTACTAAAGGTGAAACAAGTGAGATACAAAATGCCCTAGGAAATAAGGCGAATAAACTATCCCTCGGGTCACGGAAAATAGTAAATCTTAGGATTTGGGACTATGGGAAAACCCCTCCCCATACTTTTTATAGTATTTTTGCCTCCATTGTAAATGCATGCTAAAGCGAATCGAAGATTATAATTATTATAATAATATCAGTGAGTTCGAAGAGTTGCAACTTGACTGAACACCTGGTCTTTGAAATCAAGAGATAGTGGAATTTATAGGGATTGTAAACTTTAAATGATAACGTCATAACGTTCAGATTTAGGGCATCCATCTCTCTCTCTCTCTCTCTCTCTCTCTCTCTCTCTCTCTCGCAGATGAAAGGATCTATGAACGCTCTTAACT
>NC_061100.1:125851400-125863900 GCF_015104395.2 Macrobrachium nipponense | reverse complement strand
TTTTGTACTCATTACGAAGTCTTTAAAAAAAGGCAGTAGGAAGTCTTTGGAAAGTAGCAGCAGTGACCAGATTCTTATAGATAACATAAAAAAAACTACATTACAAATTATCCAGGGGTCGCTCAAAAAATAATGCTCCTGCATTGCCACATGGGTAGTTTAATTCAACTACTATAAAATAAGTATTAACTTATTAAAAACTGATGTACACCTTTAATCCCGTAAAAAACAATGCTTCTATTTTGTATAGACAAGAGCACTAACTACAAAGTTCTCTACTACTCGTGAGTGGCGGCTACTTCCATATTTTTATCATCTTATTCGCATTACATTGGTTGAGTATTGAAGCACACCTTTCAAATTTACGTGGTTAGATCAATGAAGATGTGATATATGCCGAATCTACTTCGCCCAACAGCAGGAGAAGCCTTCACTTTCATAAAAGTTCCCGCGCATCTGCGCAGCTCAGACCTTCATGCTTTATCTAATATTTAATATCCCCCAGCATTAGCGCCAGTGGCCTGCTTTACAAATCTCCTTTACTCAATATGACGGGCAGCGCGGGCAGGTTTATACTCGGCTAAATAAACTTGTCATGAAAAGAGCAGCGACGCGTCAATCAGGAAAGGGGCCGCCATTATCGTATCATCTGCTACCTTGTGCCCTCCGATATTGCCACTCAAGCGGCTTTCATTATTATTTGGCATTTATTAACCTACTTTCTCTGTTTCTAGAGTCGTGCTTAGATGATATTTGATATGAAAATGAACAAAGCGTCCGAATTCGACGAAACTGCATACGAACAATTTCCAATGTCGATGTTAAAAAAGGAAAATCAAAAGAAAAACGGCGACCTGAGACCTGGAAATCTTTTGAATGGGGACAGAGAGGGGCGGTTTGGGACTCCCACTGAACAAACTATACACAATGTTAATGGTTTTAACAGATAATGGACAATGAGTAATGGTGTATTGAAAACGTATATCCCATACTTCACTCTGAAGGGCTGCCCTGAAAAGGAATGACAGCAGCGCTACTGGGCTAGAAGCGGGTAATTATGGAAGCTTATGTTACCTCTGGTGGGTTACTGGAAATTAACCTTATGGTACTGAAAGACTGCTCGCCTCACGGTGCGTTGCGGCTGATGGAAGGAAAATTATCTTTACTTATTTTTATTTTTTGTAAGTGAAAGGAACGGCATTTTGTAGAGAGTGATTTTTAAAATATGTAATATTCCACACACACACACACACAAGAATAAACTGGGAATCCCAGTAAATATCAGAATGGTTCTAGAATGAGATCATTCAAGAACTACGAAGGGTGATAAAAAAAAGTTCATAACTGCAGTACTGGCGACCACACAATAATTATCAAAAGCTACTGAGAACAAAATTCTTGCAAATATGAAACAATGCGATTGAAATGTTCATAAGCAATCTCCGTTTCTCACGTAGAATCATCCGAGGAACTTCAGGTAGTACTCTTAAAAATATTCATGTTCCCTTGTTTTCTATCGTGTGACAGGAAGAACATTCAAGTAGTCCTTGTACAGGGTCTGTTTGTGTGCAACAAGAATAGCCATTATGATATAACTTAACCTAACAACCTTAACCCTTTAACATACGATCTTCCAACCCGCCATAGATTTCTCCAGACCCCCCTAGAAAAGGATAAAAAAAAAAAAAAAAAAAAAAAAGTCTTCTGAAAATGACAGTCAACCCCTTCCTTGTCTTGATATATGATAACAGACATCTTAATTAAAATACCTTTATGAACACCGGTAATCCAAGTCGGGATTGCAGTCAAAATTACAATTTTTTCGTGCTGATGTATTAACCTAAATACGCATCTGCCTGAATGATCTGCCTATCAAGGCTTTTACTTTACATGGTAAACTTCTTATAATACATTTTAATTTGCTTATTATTCTTAATATCTTCAACTATAAGAATAAAATAAATTCATAAATAAATGAGTAAGGAGATGATTTAACAGCCGACTCACTGTCCCAGGAACATTAGACCTATGCGCCTCTTTCACGCAAAGCGGTGGTAGGTCGAGATGGTGTTAGTTAACCTTTCGGTTCTCAGCAAAATTTGGGATGAGGTTACTAGGCCCAAAACCCTTCTCTACCGGGCTGCCATCTCCTGTAGGTGACTACGTATCTTGTACAAGATTCACCGCTCAGGGCCAAAGTTGTACGATGGTTTTTAACTTGAATCGAACCTAGTATATGTTGCCGGTCAAATGAGAATTCTAACCACTGAAGTAAGACAACCAGTTTTTCTATCTGTCTATCTATGTATATATCTATATACATACACGCATTCACACACATATGTGTATGTATATGTATTTAGATATACAAGTATATATGCGTAAAATCTATAGAGAATTGGCTGTTTATAGCCGTTTCTTAACTGCTTTCAGTTACGAATTCAGGGCCGGGACCGAGACACTTATAAATTATAATTCTCTTTGGTTGTATGTTAGGCTATTCCCTAGGTACTGTGATCTGGGTATCAAGCGGAGATATTTATTCAGAAACAGTTACAAGTATCCGTGGAAGACTGTTAGTCCTGGAAAGCTTGTGAGTTTTTTTATTATTAAATATCTCCGCTTGATACCATCCAGATTCAATGAGGGCCTGTTAGTAATTGTATTAATGCACAGAACACTGGTGTAAGTGATAGAGCTAATATACTGTATATATATATATATATATATATATATATATATATATATATCGTATATATATATATGTGTGTGTGTATGTGTATGTATATATATATATATAGTGCATTGTTAGTTTTAAATATTTTTGCTGAAAGAAAACTTTAATTTCAAATTTCTCCTTTAAAGTGACGGAAATTAGAAAGTTGAAATTTAGCGTACGTACAGCGGAGGTAAAGCGATCTACAAAACATAAACAAAACAACTTAATACATTAATAAGAATGTATGTAGGGAGTTTAAGAACAAAAATAATAAAATTAGAACAGAAATAAAAAAAAGCAAGTGTATTGATACTTGAAATAAAGTGAATATATGATTAGCTACACAAGTATAGGCACTTTAAAAGAATTCGCCAGCCACAAAGGCAATATCTATATATATATATATATATATATATATATATATATATATATGTATATATATATGTATATATATATATATATATATAATATATATATATATATCTAGAAATGAATAACAGCACACTAACGGCACCAACTATAGTATGTTTTTAAGGGTTTCATGCTTTTGTGAATTTATTTGTTACAAGCGACCATACTTGTATAATTATATATTAATCTTATTCCGCGTCCCAATACGTACTTTTCTTTCACACACACACACACATATGTGAGTGTGTGTATTTACTTGTGCCTGTAATTATCATAATAACTCTGCCTCTTAATCGGACACCAATTTAATTGGTGTCCGATGAAAAAGTAAGTTATATATGTAATTATATATACACATGTATGCGTGAATGTATGTAGTGTTGTGGGTATATATAAAGTTACTGTACTCGTTTTTTTTTTTTTTTTTTTTTTTTTTTGCCGTGCGGTAAATAAGAATTTGTTAATGACTATTAAATTGGGTATCCAAACAAGTAAACAGCGTGAATGTTAATCAAAGTTCTCTGTCTTCTTGCTTAACTGAAAGAATATGCAATAGTTAAGGTATTGATTTTATCTGTTAGTGTTTATATTAACAACAATCGTTAAGGATGACATCCGAACAGCTTTGACTATACTTTTAAGATCCGTAGAGGGAGATTATATATTGGCCGTCTTCCTCTGGTAAATATAAATAGTTTAGAAAATAATAACATGGATTTTTGGCAACGCGATCGATAACAGTCATCTTATATGTCGATTTGTTGTTGTTAAAAATACCATATAATTATACTCTGTTTTGTTTCCATCTGTCCATCCGCCTGTGGTGTTTGCGTATGGTAACACTGCGTCCCGGCCTTGAGATGGTTACATTCAGCTTACATTCAACAATAATAACAATATCCTATTTCGAATATTAACGGTGTAATTCGTATACAGTAAATTATTAAAACACTTTTCAGTTGTAAATGTACGCCCAGATATCCTTTTATTTACCTAAAACTTACACATAGCTTAACTGTCTAAAGCCCGGGACGCAATGTTACCATACGCAAACACCACAGGCGGATGGACAAATGGAAAAAAACAGAGTATAATTATATGGTATTTTTAACAACAACAAATCGACATATAAGATGACTGTTATCGATCGCGTTGCCAAAAATCCATGTTATTATTTTCTAAACTATTTATATTTACATGGATTTTTGGCAACGCGATCGATAACAGTCATCTTATATGTCGATTTGTTGTTGTTAAAAATACCATATAATTATACTCTGTTTTTTTCCATCTGTCCATCCGCCTACGGATCTTAAAAGTAAATTATTTGTTGAATGCAGTCCTCACAAACTGTCCATGTTTTTTGTGGTGTGTGTGTTTTAAAGACCTAGGGCCCTTGCCGAGTTAGCGCACCAAGCCTACCACGATTTTAGCTTTCATTATTCAAATGACCAAATTAGCCACTTGGATCTGCTCATATTTCTTATTCCAACGGATGGAAGACTCCTCGTCATGTCAGAATGTGCAGCAATACTCGGTAAACCTTTTGGATATTATTTTTTACAGATCATACGAATTCAAATTTGCTCTTATCATCTTGCGCGCTTTTATTCTTTTCACATAGGGAATTATTTTATTACTTGCCTCCTTTTCCTTTATCACTCCTAGGCATTCAATCTTGTGATACTTGACTTTCATATTTATTCAATAATAATTACATTATGTATATTAAGCCAGAGTACCTTCTTGTTGTTGGTAGTTTTTCAATATGCTTAGGATCCCGTGACGGGGCACGGCTGTCTTAATCAACCGCAGATAATTATGTAAACATTCTTTTTCACTGAAAACGAAGGAAAATGATGTAAGGAAATATACAAGAAAGGAGTTCATCGTGTCTCCAGCCATCTATTCAATTCTGATCCCAAGTAAAGTTCGATTCATCACAAATCGATTTATTTCCTTTTTTAGATACCCATTTCCTTTCCTTGGCAGTGATATTTTTCTTGCATTTTCAGTGCTTTATTTCTCGATGAGTAGGGCTGCCCAAATATCCCCAGCAATTCTGTTTTGCTCTTCACTTGTATCTGGCACAGTATCCATAATGTTGCTTCCTTTACCATAAGACTTGAACGAGGGGTACAGTACGTCAGTCCACGATTCTTCCTCCTTCCAAAGTGTTAGAGAAGGTAAATGAGCCGTCAAGTACATTGATAATGTCTTCAAGATTCCACTTTCTTCAGTCTCACTTCTCACTGGTCCCTGCTTCTTCCCCATCGTACATCATATTTATAGATATCAGCTTTCTACGGATGTTTCACATTTTACCGTACGTATTTTCTAGTTTTTCTCGCGGTACTCCACCGACACTCTATTTCTTTGTAACCGTGTTAATTTCACGTCGTCAATATTTTTTTTTGAGACAATGCTGTTTCACCAAGTTACAAATTGCATTCTTTATTTGTTAATTACCTAAGTAATATCAAATTTTGTCACTGTTAACGAGCAAGTTCTAGTGGTGTCTACAAGTTTCTACTGAGATACCACCGTCTTCGAAATCATAATCTGTTATTGTACTCTCCAACAGGTCTTAAGTTTCTTTATTTTGTTTTTGTTTATTGTGAAAGACATTTTCTCTGTTATATAGTTACATCATACATTTAGCCTTATGGTAAAAAGTAAAACGTTAACCTCCATATTTTGACCAGTTGTTGATTAAAATACGGATATTAATATTATTGAAAATGTATAACTTTTTAACAGAGAAAATGGCTTTCACAATGAACACAGGAGTAAAAGAAACTGAAGACCTGTTCGAGATTATAATTATAACAGACTATAATGACAAAGATGATGGTATCTCCGTAGGAACTTGTGAATACTACTAACATGAATAGTGTAATATTTATCAAGTAGCTCCTCAACTGTTTATAATGCCTATGATCGTCTAAACTTTTCTGTCTTTGACAAAAACGCTTTGTGCCAAACGATTCCTCAAAATCTGCAGGAACACTACAGTCTATCACAAAGGCCGACTACTGATATATGCATCTTTTTTCCTCGACTCCCCCTCCAGCATTTCTGGTTTCCATCTTGCCAGAGCAAGAAAAGGGCTTTAGGATGTCCGTCCCATCTGGCCCTACATTAGAAAATAATACTCTTAAGTCGTAAACGCAGAAGTGTAATATTTTACATCCGTATGCAAGTACGCAAACTCGTTCAAGCACTTCTAACAGTTGCTGTTAAGTCGGTAAGTAAGAAGAATCGCCTTTGCAAAGGCACCCCCTGATTATAATTACTCCACAAAAGGATATGGAATGAAGTGGTTTGATTAGCTGTCGCTACCTTGCACACCTGAGGTTTTCGTCGGGAAGGAGAGAAGGCAGAGAGGAGGAGGAGGAGATGGGGAAAGGGTAGGAGGAGGAGAGGCTAGAAGTGGAAGCTGATGACTATCGGAGGAGCAAATCCCGAAGCGTCTTGGCGCGCGAACATCGACTCGCCATCAGCTAAGAGGATCAAACGCCTCTTAATGAAGCCCATCCACCACACAAAGAGGATCAAGAGCGACTGTAATTAAGAACGTGACTTCTTTTAAGAGGATGATGTCGCAAACAAAAATATAAAGTTGTGGGGCGTGGAGGAGTGGCAGGGAAGGTGGGGAGAGGGGGAGTCAGTTTACAACAGTCTTAGGAAAAGGGATTAGATCTTAACACGTTCATTTGGGGGTGGTGTCAAATGGCAGGTCTGGGAATCCTCTCTCTCTTTCTCTCTATTCTCTCTCCTGTGTCGAAACAAAATTTTCTCAATCTTATTGTTTTCCATTTGTGACGAAAGTGTAAAAAATGAAACTGCATTTAAAGTACATCAGGGCATAAGGCTTCAATTTCTCTTTTGGGAACTTTTCTAAAATATCCGAAGTTTTTTAGCATTTATTTGCAAAATACTAAATATAAAAACTGACGAAAGGAAATCACTTCGCCTATAAAGGTAAGGGCAACAACCACACACTGGATCTGCAAACAATTTGTGTGACATTCGTGTCGGAAGTAATATTTCTTCAATCTATGAGAAATGTTTGTTATGAAGAAGACTTTTTGTTTTTCTACTGAATTTTTAGTGGGTGAGTCCTTTTTTTTGGCCTGCACCGATCAATATGTTGCTCTACGAAATGCAGTTAATTTGCTTCATCTGAAATAATGTGATAAGTTGTTGTTTCGTAATCTCTGTTTTTCAAATAATTTTCAAATGACGTAATCGTCACGCATGATACCATATTATGCAGTGAATAAAAGACCACAGTTGTTGTTGTTGTTCTGATTTTATCTCTCTCTTTCTCTCTCACTGAGCGAGATTTGTATTACTTAAGCTCTGACGGTCAGCCTGGTATCTCGACGACCTTTTCCAGCCATTGTTGCCGTCATAAGAAGGAAAAACACTAATGCTTCGAAGAATCCGAGGAATCTGGTCGGGAATTTTGTAGGCACACGTAAGCCTCTCAAATTTACCCTAACAGTTTTTCCTTGCATGAACTCTATTTAAGAGAGAGAGAGAGAGAGAGAGATGGAAAACTATCAAACGAGAGACGATGAGAGCAAAATTAATGAAAAAAGAAAGAGAGAGAGAGAGAGAGAGAGAGAGAGGAGAGAGAGAGAGAGAGAGAGAGAGAGAGAGATGGAAAACTATCAAAGAAGAGACGATGCAAAAAAAAAAAAAAAACTTCGGCACAATCGAGTTTTCTGTATGAGCCGCGACCCGCTGGTGGCCTGTCCTATACCGTTGCAAGACACACGATTATGGCTAACTTTCACCTTTAATAAAATAAAAACTACTGAGGCTAAAGGGCTGCAATGTGGTATGTTTGATGATTGGAGGGTGTTTGTTCAACATACCAATTTGCAGCCCTCTAGCCTCCTCAGTAGTTTTTAAGATCTGAGAGCGGACAGAAAAAGTGCGGACGGACAGACATAGCCGGCATAATAGTTTTCTTTTACAGAAAACTAAAAGACAAAACGAGAGGTGGAGAAGGTAGTAGTACCCACATCACACACGTTCATAAAGACAAGCATTTACATTCACGGAGAGAGAGAGAGACACTGACTGACTCAATGTCGCTTTGTGTATGAAACGGAAGTAAAGTTTCAGGCAATAAGTAATTCCCGCGTTTCCAATTATTATTTTCTATTCCCATTAAATAACGACTCCCCCATACCTGGAGTCAATCAGAATAATATTTCACAACTGACCTATAAGTAACTACTTTCCAAGCGTCGCCAAAGTCTATCCTTTTACGCATATTATTTCTCAGAATCTAGGACCTCAGTCATTTCGCGGTCTTTATTCTAATTCATGCATTCCACACCTGACTTATTTGTTATGAATAGCGTCAAAATGTCGAGACAAGTATTCTCAGATATCAGTATAGGGTTTCTGACTGCATACTGTATTCACCTTGTTTGTCTTGCCTATCAATGGTTTTCTTATAGATTTTAACACCTGAGCATCCGGCTGTTTGGATGTGATTAAAAAATTATAGGTCTTTTGATTTGCTCCAAATGAATATATCGCATGTTGGATAATAATACCAATATCAATAATGATAACGTAAAAATTCACAGACACACGTATATACTATATATATATATATATATATATATATATATATATATATATATATATATATATATATATATTATATATGCATATATATATATATATATATATATATATATATATATATGCTTAAAAAATCACTGTAGATGGACGTGACTTCATTAAATAAGCGAATACCACAGGAAAATGATGGGCAGAAATCCAAGCGCTTTCGTCTTTACAAAGACATTGTCATGGAACGAATGTCTTAGTAAAGACGGAAGCGCTTGGATTTCTGCTTATATATATATACATATATATATATATATATATATATATATATATATATATATATATATATATCCTGTACAGAACACTTTCATAACACAAGCCAATTCATATACTTGAAAAAAAAAAAAAACTCGTCAGCATGGCAATGATGTTCCCCTAGACATACAACACCGTTCACTTCTACCATGCTTTCACTTTCGCCTTCTGGATGTTAAGGCCACTCTTTAACACAGATACACACGCGCACACACACACATACATACATACATATATATATATATATATATATATATATATATATATATATATATATATATATGCAAACATACATGCAAGTACCACAGGGAATAAATCCTGATTTGTATCATCTGTAGCTTTCCAACACATTTTCAAGACGAATGCATTACAATGATAGAAATTGACACAACATATGCTAGAATAACAGTTCCAAAAAAACACATACGGACCGTTGGAAAAATTTCATGATACAAAAGAAAAAGAAAATGACAAGAGGGAGGAGCATTGAACATATTTATTAGTATCTGAGGTCAGTGATCTATTTGCAAATCTTGTTTATCTATGCGAATGGGCCCAAGCCTTTGCCGTAGGCTCCGGTAAAGTAACTTACTTAAAATCTATACATTTTACCTATTTTTCTTGAAATAAATAAAGTTTATACACTCGCTAGCTGATATACATATTCTTATAAAATCTTTCTTTAATAAAACTGTTTCATTCCACTGTAGCTTTGGAATAACGTATCTTTTCAGTCTCCGTCCAATTGGGACTGATTATCGAAAACTGCACTGATCTCCTGAGCATATCTGATACATTGTTCATGCTCATTTCTTCTCTTCTCCAATAGTTTTCAAGTTAGACCAATATATAAGTTGACACGTAACTTCCATAGGATGTGAAGTACACATCGTTTAGTATTGTCGGGAAAGTTCTTTTGAAGTGCTGTTAAACCTATAAAGCATCTCAAACTATATTTTTGCATTGTTAGTTTCTCTGCTTTTATCACCGAGTCCTTTTAGCCGCTCTTAATGCATCTTTTCATCGAAAATATTTTATTTTTTTCTCTGTTATGTCTATTTCATCATCAGTATACCTAGGGAAGTGTATAGTAGATCCTATGTAAATCATGTGGCACTTTTTATTGATCAAGAAAGAAAACTGTTGGAAAAGAAACTAGAGCGAAAAAAAAAATATATATATATATATATATATATATATATATATATATATTATATATATATATATATTTATATATATATATACACACACACACACTAATCAAATGCACGGAAGAACAGTACAGTTTTCGTTCAGGTTTGTGTAAACAATCTAGACACGGGCTAAAAAGATAGTTTCTCCAATACCATATTCATGAGAAATTCTATAGAATCCAGTGAAAAAATAAAAATCTATTCTAAGAATTTGAATATCATCCAAGGAAGGTATAATGTCGATCCATTTATTTCAAAAGAAATATGAAGAATGATCAGATTTTAAGAAGATATTTCAACTTATATATTGGTCTAACTTGAGCCAACAGATGCGGCTGACCTAAGACATTGAAAAGTGTGCTGACGTCCTGTCTTTTTTTTCTAATAATCAGTGTGAGTGTTTGTTCAACCGTCTGCATGTTAGTTTGTCCTGCCATTCTAGCACACATTATAAAATTCTACCAATGTGCATCTGTCCTTTTGAAGATGTTTTAGCAGACTAAAGATAAAACTGGTCAGGATCTATACTCTGTGTCTCACAAAGGCCTATCTTCATAAACGGTACTACGTGTTCTGGCAATTTCAAGCATGCACGCATGCACACACGCACACATATGTATATATGAATGTATGTATGTATATATATATACATATATGTGTATATATAATATATATATATATTATATAATATATAATACATAATAATATTATTATTATTATATATATATGTATTTATATAAGTTGATGGACAACGATCCCAGGCTACCGTCGGCAAGTCTAAACTATAAATGCTAAACTAAATATATATAAATATATATATATATATATATATATATATATATATATATATATATAATTTTATATTTTTTCTGATTTAAGCAATTATAGTTTAGACTTGCCGACGGTAGCCTGGGATCACTGTCTATGACCTTAGGTATGTAGAATGAAACAAATTATCACAACTTATTTAGAGCTTCGGGATGGAACGTAGTGTTTCAAGGAATTGGCTTTAAACTTTTCAGATTAAAATATTTGGATGTATATTTGATGGATGATGTGATTTTCAAGTCATCCAAGAATTATTATTTAATACTTTTACTGTTCCAATGATTTGTCTGAAGGATCGGTAATTATCCATTTTCCCATTAGTCAAAACATTTTTCCTTTACTGCATTCTTGACATTTACAATGACATGACCATTTCTGGTCATGAACGGGACGTTTAGCACATACGCTTTGCCAACGACCCTGACTATACGAATTCTGGCCATGATTGCTTTCTGGAAATGCGAAACACATTCGATACCAGATATACCAAATCTCACAAATAGTACTGAAATGTAGTAATAATTATTTGACTATTTTGTCGATGTTTTTTCTAATCATGATTTCAAATGCTTACAAGGTACGTTTGTAAATCATCATATATATTTACATCAAGATATGTCAATCAATATGCGGAAGTCTTTAAGAAATTTCTTTTTCAGAATATTTATAAATCAAGATGATTTATCTATTCATTAAAACAGTGGTTATAATTTGTTAGCGCATCAGTATTAAAGACCACCCATTCTTCATCTAATGAACTCCGAAGAGTGGGCAAATATGCAAATCTATTTTCATCTCCCTTTTGCTTTTCCCCCCCTCTCGCAGATGCCAACGGCCAAGTGAGAGAACTGGTGTTTCCCAAAGGACTGGATCTGGACCGCCCGAAGAGAGCGCGAACGACGTTCACTTCGGATCAGCTGGCTGCCCTGGAGCGGGAGTTCCGCAGAAACCAGTACCTGGTCGGCAGAGAACGCTCCCTGTTGGCAAGCAGGCTGGGGCTGTCGGAAACGCAGGTAACTGAACTCATTGGATATTGGGGGGGAGGAGGGAGGAGGGGGAGGGGTGAACCGGGCCAGATTTCTGTATCTTGAAAAGACTTGCGTGTTGGGTTTCGGTTGCTAAGGTAGCTTGGCTGCGATATGATGATATAGCAGATGTGGGTGAGAATATTCGTTCGCCTTTTGCAGCGAGCAGGGACCTCAAAGACATCATTCGACGCTTAACCCAGCTCTCATTTCAACAGGTGAAAGTGTGGTACCAGAACCGCCGGACGAAGCACAAAAGAGATCGAGAGAGAGAACACGAAGCGCCAACGACGGTACTGGCATCAAGTGGTTCACTGCCGCCAATATCTCGGGCTCTTTTGCCACCCATGCCACCCGCACAGACCATCAGCACGTCCCTTTTCACGTTCACTCCAACGCCCACTTCCACTC